>NW_012116599.1:6494788-6504419 GCF_000951035.1 Colobus angolensis palliatus | reverse complement strand
AATGCAATCCCTCCCCCCTTCCCCCTCCCCATGATAAGCCCAGTGTGTGATGTTCCCCTTCCCGAGTCCAAGTGATCTCATTGTTCAGTTCCCAGGAGTTCTTTAAGCTTCTTGGCTTTGGATATCTAAATCTGTAGCCAGGCCATGGAAGTTTTCCTCAATTACTCCCTCAAATTAGTTCTTTTTTCTTCTCCCTCAGGGACACTAATTATTCTTAGGTTTGGCTATTTTACTAATACCATATGTCTTAGAGACTTTGTTCATTTCTTTTTTTCTTTATTTTTGTCTGATTGGGTTAATTCAAAAGCCTTGTCTTTGAACTCTGAAATTCTTTCTTCTACTTATTCTAGTCTATTAAAACTTTCCACTGCATTTTGTAATTCCCTCAGTATGTCTTTCATTTGTCGAAGTTCTGATTGGTTTTTCTTGATTATATCTGTCTGTCTAGAGAATTTTTTTGTTCATATCCTGAACTGCTTTTTAAATTTATTTATGATGTTTTCACCCAGAAAGGTAATTGTGAATATTTTTGTGGCAGAATGTCACATGAAATCATGGAAGCTAAAATGAGTCTCTTCTGGGCAAAGGTATTATAGCTATGGCATAACAGCTAAATAAAATTTCATCCAGGCACTGTTCAAATCTTGTACCTTGTTAAACAAATAAAAACATTACAATACAATCAATATTTAAAGTGAATCCTTAAGATACTAAAATATCTTTGTTGTTTTATTTATTTGACATACCAAAATTGCTTTTCCTTCATTTCTCAGTATGAACTCACACAATCTGACTATATTAAAATTACATATATGTATATGTATTATATACACATACTCAAAGTATAGGATTATTTTTTATAGTCTTTTGAGATAATACCATATATTTTAATTTTTAAAAACTAGTATGTCATTTAAACTGTCATTGTCCATGAAAAACCATTTGCTGGCATTCTAGTGAGAAAAAAGAAGGTATTTTAAATATATTTTACAATTATGTGAATTTCAAACAATAAAATGACTTTCAGGATTATAGCTGAAAACTCTTAAGAAGGTGGCAAAAAGGTTTAAGTTTTTTTCTTTTATAATATGTATATATAGATATATCTTGAGCTACATTGCTAATTGTGAAATTTTAGAACAAAGTAATATCCTTAGTTCTTGTTTTGATAATATAGAAAGGCAAACAAGTATCTTGGTATTTGATAAGGTATAAATTCATGCTCTAAAACACAATAAAATCTGATGTCATTTTTATTCATTTCATATATCTTTGATCTGACAGCATATAAAGAAATGTATTATGAGATATTATTCCTATTATAAAAGAGAAACATTCCATTTTAGGAGATAGGAACTGAGAGGCTCAAACTTTGCTGTCTTATTGATGATATCTCTCTCTCTAGAAAATTTTTCATTCATACCCTGAACTGCTTATTAACTTTCTTCAAACATTTCTTTAACATGGGGGATGATGCTACTAGATTGCGAAAGTCATTAGGAAAAATGAGACAATATAGTTGAAGCACCTGACCCTCAATAAATGGTAGCTATTCACATCTAGCCCGGGCTCTTCATGTGCACAGTTTCCCCGATGTTCATAGTAACAGACAGATTTTCTGAACTCAGGATTGGACACCTGCTGCTATTTCATGATTTATCAAAACTTCTCATTGTATTGTGTTAGATATGCATGTAATAGATCTCCATTACATTATTATTATTATCTACTACCCGTGTATTTCATCTCCATTACATTTTTATCATCTACATTGTTTTTCTAGATTACTGCAACTTATACTTTTTAGAATCAATATATTTCTTTTCTTCATTATGTTTATAACTCTTCTGATGGTTGAAATTCAGATTTCAGGAAAAATCTAAAAATTCTATATGAAAGCAGCTCAAGTGATCCAATGATACTTGGGAGTCTGTTACTTTGACTTCTACATGTACTATACAGAAACATATCCTGAGCAAGTTGTCACTGAGACAGCTTCACATTCCACTGGGCTATCAGTTATGTGAATGTTGCTTTTCTTTTCTCATTCCAGGTGACACAGTTTCTTGCAATGTGACCTACCCTGGGAGGCAAGGCCCTCCAGGTTTTGACGGACCTCCAGGTATTAGCAATGAGAAGTTACTGTCTTATATACTTCCCAGAGTAAAAGAACCAGCAAGACAGATAAACCAATAGTGAATCCTCTGACTAGTTAGGACATTTCCAAAATTATTTCCAAAGTTTTGAGGGACCGTGGATAGGGGAAAATGGCATTCATAGTAATTTGTAGTTGGGTCTCTAGTCTGTTGGTTTGAGAACACTCCAGATGGGCTTTTCAAACCTTTGTGCAACAAAATTTACCTTGATTTGCTCACATATCGTTTAAAATGTCTGTCCCTTGAAAGTTTTTTTTTTTTTTTTTTTTTTTTTTTTTTTTTTTTTTTTTTTTTTTTTTTTTTTTTTTTTTTTTAGACAGAGTCTCACTCTGTCTCCCAGGCTGGAGCGCAGTGGTGTGATCTTGACTCACTGCAACCTCCGCCTCCTGGGTTCAAGCGATTCTCCTGCCTCAGTCTCCCAAGTAGCTGGGACTGCGGGTGCCTGCCACCACACCCGGCTAATTTTTGTATTTTTAGTAGAGACAGGGTTTCACCATATTGGGTAGGCTGGTCTCAAACTCCTGACCTTGTGATCCACCCACCTCGGCCTCCCAAAGTGCTGGGATTACAGGTGTGAGCCACCGCGCCTGGCCTGAAAGTTTTAAAACTGTATCTTCTTTCCTTTCCTGTACCTCAAGAGTGAAAAATGATCATTTGTTTATTGATTGTAAGTTTTACTTTGTTTTACTTTCCAAAAGAACCAACATTTGATCAGAAACATTTGAAAAAAAATGCTCAAATATCTCTGTCCTTGTTTGCACATTCATGCCACAGCTTCGTTTGAATCAATCACTTAGGTTTAGATGAATTAAGTCCAAAATCTATCTAAGATATTTTGCCTAACTCTTCTTTCTTTAGAGTTCCCTACCCATTCATTACTAGTATGAATAATGACTGACTGTTACTCTTTCTACCATCAAATTTCATGACAATAATGTGTAAATAATCTCAAAATCTCAGTGGGCTACAACAACACACACTTATTTTCTATCTTATGGGTCTGCAGGTTGGTTGGATTTAGCTGATCTAAGATGGTCTCTGTTGGCTTAGAGTGGAGCTCCAAGTTAGGTTTGGGGTTGCAACATGCATCTCATTGCAAGACCAGGCTTTTCTCATGTGATTGCAGAAATGCAAGAGGGCCGGCTCAGTTCACGGTCTCCCTCCACACCTCTGATTGGATCATGGTCATTCATTTGCTATTGCCCAAAACAAGTCACATGATGAAGCCCTAGGTAAAAGGGCAGGTAATTACACTCCGCCCACAACAAGGCAATGGCTAGAGTGTGTGGAAATATAATTCCATATCAGCGGAGTTGAGAATTGCAGGTTGACGGATTGAACATTCATTTTTACTTTTACTGGACATGAGTGGATTAAAAAAAAGTTTGATTACTTTCAGCAGCTTTTAACTTCGAGAGAAGTGATTACTCAAATTTTAATTTGACAGTTGTGCCTCCATTGAAGTTTATGATTAATAAGTTATTTTAGCTGAGATAACTCCTTGTAGAAAACCACAGAAGGTTTAAAATAAATTCTCTAGGCCGGGCACAGTGGCTCATGCCTGTAAACCCAGCACTTTGGGAGGCTGAGGCGGGTGGATCACGAGGTCAGGAGATCGAGACCATCCTGGCTAACACGGTGAAACCCTGTCACTACTAAAAATATAAAAAATTAGCCGGGCATGGTGGCGGGTGCCTGTAGTCCCAGCTACTTGGGAGACTGAGGCAGGAGAATTGCGTGAACCCGTGAGACGGAGCTTGCAGTGAGCCAAGATCGTGCCACTGCACTCCAGCCTGGGCGACAGAGCGAGACTCTGTCTCAAAAAAAAAAAAAAAAAAAAAAATTCTCTATTACTTTTTGCAAGTGCTTTTTGCCTATACTTTATTTAAGGGCAAATTCAGTAAGATGCAGGGAAATAGATTTTGGTCTTTAATCTGATCCTTTCTTATCAAGATAGACACTAGCCACCACCTCTTTACCCCTACAAGGGCAGATGATGGTTGCATAGTTGTGTTTCAGACCTAGCATAGGAAGATACCAAAAAAAGTCATCTGAATGGTGGCGCAAGTTCCAAAGGCTTTCAGGAAGAATCCTTCACAGGATGGCTTCTGAGAAAGCGCCTTAAGAAAATCACTCCTAGAAAACATTCATTTGGATCATATGACTTACAACATAATTTTGTAAATCAGGATAGGCAACATCCTTACTTCCATAAAGTAGAAATATTCTAAAAGGACTTAATATAGACTTAAAAAAACATCTCATTTTGTTCACATTAGATTTTGTTTTATTGAGTCTGTGTTTTGTTGTTGTAATTGTTTAGGTCCAAAGGGATTTCCAGGTCCCCAAGGTGCCCCTGGGCTGAGCGGTTCAGATGGGCATAAAGGCAGACCTGGCACACCAGGAACATCGGAAATACCAGGTCCCCCTGGTCAGTGAAGTGTTTTATGTTTGTTTTTTTTTCTGCTTTGGGAGTATCTGTCAGGAACTTTTTAACATTTCTACCGATGGATGATTTCACTGAGGAAATGGTCCAGGGATCCCTAGATAACAGGGAAATGTTTCTTGATAGACTCTTAGCTATATTGTGATAACTTCAGATTATACTTTTATAAGTTGCCAAGCCTCCTTCCACCTTGAAGCATAAGTTATGGGCTATTATTTGTCTATTATGTTGTTGAAGCTACTCAGTCCAGCCAGAATGTTTGCCAGAGAAGGAAAGCAATTAGGGAAACATCACTGGCTTATAGGAAACACAAAGTTGCAGTTTATCTCTCTACAAAAGGTGGCAAAACAACATTACCTGTTAAACTGCTCTTAATTTTAGTAAATACCCCTGTGTTTTTAAGAAACATATTTTTATCAAAGTAGTCTTATATGTATTTGTTCTATACTTGCACGTGTTATCATTAATTTTGTTATTGTTGTTGTTAAATAGGTTTCCGTGGTGACATAGGAGATCCGGGTTTTGGAGGTGAAAAGGGGTCCTCCCCTGTTGGGCCCCCAGGCCCTCCTGGGTCACCGGGAGTGAATGGTCAGAAAGGAATCCCGGGAGACCCTGCATTTGGTCACCTGGGACCCCCGGGAAGGAGGGGGCTTTCAGGAGTGCCAGGGATAAAAGGACCCAGAGGTGATCCAGGATATCCAGGGGCTGAAGGTATGAGGGCTTTGCTGTCCTTTTGGTGCATAGAGCGGGCTCAGTTTTGGAACAGGTCACTGAAGAATGTTTAGATTATTTTGCTTTAGCCATGTAGGATATAAACAGTTTACCCAAGTGTTTTCCCTCATATGGGGTGCTGGTTACATTTCAAATAACCTGAATCTCCAGCCTTGGCCTTGCATTTGATTGGTTGTTTTCAAATGCAGGGCAGCTCACTGTTGTTCGTTCAACTCAATTTGGTTCCGCAGCTAGTATGTTGGTGCTGCAAAGGCCAAGAGCAGGGACTGTGTAACCTGTCTGGGGCTGTTACCAGGTGGAAGGTAGGCAGGCCTGATTGTAAGAGGCAGAGTAGCTTAGAGGCTGGAGCTGTAGGCTGGCATCTGGGAACACTCTGGGAGAGCTGGGCATGAGCTGAGCCTAGAGGACAAGCTGTCTTCAGATAGGAGACAGGGTAGAGGGACTTGCATTCCGTCTGGGGTGGCAGGCAGGGCATCAAGCGCAAAAGAGGAAGATGGCCCGGACGCTGATTCATATCCTTTTCTAAAATCTGTAAGGATCCTTCAGGATCCCCAGTGGAGTTTTTCAGACTTTAATGTACTTAAAAATAACCAAGTAGGGGTGGGGCAGCTCATGAAAATTATTGTCTTCAGGACCTCAGTCTGAGGAATTCTGATTCATTATTTCTGGGGTGGGGTGGGGCCTCACATCTGAACTTCAGTGGGCCTGTTGGGTCATGGTGACCAAGATGTGGACCATAGACCAGATGTTTACAAACAACATTCTAGTTCTTTTCTAAACGTGGGTGGGCCAATGTTTGTTAGGCATGCACTAGAATACATTAGCACAGGACATGTGGAGGGGAGCAGGAGAATTAGCACCCTCAAGGAGCTTGTATGGAAGTTTGTAAATAAAATTATTCATATTCAAAGAAACAATTAATTGGAACGTAACAGGTGAAACATGATGTAAGTCAGTAAAAATAATGACCCAGTAATCCGACTGTCTCACTTGTGAAAATGTATCTAAGGGAAGTGTTCAATGGAAGAAAGTTATAGATATGAAAATGCTCTTGTAGTATTATCCACAGCAGAGGAATAATTGGGAAGAGCAAAGACAGACACACACATACACGCACTCTCTCTCTCAAAGAAATAGCATCCAGTCATTAGCAATTAAAATCATATTTGTAAAGACTGAAACAAAATGGAAAACATTTACAGATTAATATGCAAACTGAAGTGCTCCAACAACTGAGTTTGCACTGTGATTACTATTTTTAAATGTAAACGTGAACCAAAATGCAAAGAAAACATAGGAAAACAAAGTAGATTTTTGGGTTAGGGTGTGGAATTATGGGGGATGTTCTTTCCTGAAGATTATGACACTGTCTTTCCAGTAAGTAGAAATTTGAGAGTGCAGGTGATGAAATCTCTCATAAAATGCAAATTCATACAGTGCAAACTGGGTTTGTAAACATTGTAGAGATTTCGTGTAAAGCTTGATGCAAAGTTAGAGGTTAATTAAAATTAGGAAGAACCAAATGGTTTCTTATTTGCATTGGCAACTTTGCAGTTCACCTAACCTTATCAAGTAACTCACTTAGCAATGCATTCTCTATTCATAAAAACTCATTACATCTATGATAAGAAATCCATTTAAAGACTTAACCCATTTGAGCACTGATTCAGGATGAAAATGTTCACCTCCAGTACTGATATGCCTGAACAATTCATCATGGGCCATCTGTATAGTTTTATGTCACCAATGTCATGGATGCATTGTATCATTTCAGGGCCAGCTGGCATTCCTGGATTCCCAGGTCTCAAAGGTCCCAAAGGCAGAGAGGGACATGCTGGGTTTCCAGGTGTCCCAGGTCCACCTGGCCATTCCTGTGAAAGAGGTGCTCCAGGAATACCAGGGCAACCGGGACTCCCTGGGGATCCAGGCAGCCCAGGTAAGTGTCAAGAACTGTGAAAGGTCTGGGGCTTACCCTACTTACAACTAAATAAGCTCCCCTCTTTCTTTTTTATGGATGCCGCCAGAAGCAAGAGTCCTGAGTCAGAGACAAAGAATTTCGTTACTCATGAGTTTCATGTTGGTTTGCATCATTTCCCTGTGTCACCCAAGTCTCATGGGGAAACATAATGGGCTAGTAGACCACTCACACAGTGGGTTCCTTTATATGAGAGGAGCCCTGAGCCAAGGAACCACTGCTTTATAGCAGCCTGTGAGAAAGCCTGCTTTTCCTATTGAGGAAAGTGCTGTATCATCTATCAAGGGTGCTTGCTGCAAACACAAGCTTGAAAAGTTTCCCAGGGAAAGAGCATCAGGATCTTGCATTCTTGGCATATCCATCAAGACGTAGGAACACAAGAGACCCCCGGAGTGTCTCCTAATACAAGGTGCAGGAAGGCTGTCTTAGTCCATTTGCACTGCTCTACCAAATGCCTTCAGCTAGGCAACTTATAAACAACAGAAATTTATTTCTTATGGCTCAGGAGGCTGGGAAGTCCAAGATCAAGCTGCCTGCAGATCTGGTGTGCCTTCCTTGTGTCCTCACAAGTGGATGAGGCAAACAGCTCTTTTGCACCTCTTTAATAAGGTCACCAATCTTATTCATGAGGGCTCTGCCCTAATGACTTAATCACCTCCCCAGGTCCTAACCTCTTAATACTATCACATTGGTGATTAACTTTCAACATATGAATTTTGGAGAGACACATTCAGAACATAGCACGAGCTATTTTCAATATGATCTTCATTTCACTATTTACTCTGTTGTTTAAATCCCATTGCTTTTATCCAAATGCAGTAATATATACACTTGAAAAATTAAAACAAGATTGAGGCAAAACTTTCCACTACAGCCATATTTCTAGCACCAACAAGGCTAGACATCAGCTCTGACTTCTGACTGAAGTTCACTCGGCTGTAGAGCTTCAGGAAAAACCTGGAAAGTTTTCTTCTATTAGTTCCCCTCCACCAAGAGGAAATACAAATACAATGTTTGTTTTTTCTTTGTTTTCCATTAAAAATACTTTTATAATCTTCATTCATCCCTGCTGGGAAACATTTACTCAAGTGATCTGCCCTTCTATTTATATCATCTAGAAAAATATATTCTTAGATTGATGGAAAGTTGCTACTATTATTTTAGCTAACAAATATTGTTTTACTGTTGTTTAATGCATTGTTTAAGCTACTGTATGTTTTTCCTGCTGTGTGTGAAGCCAGTGTTCAGCCTTCACACACTGTGGTCACTGTGGTTTGTCTTAGGTGCTCCAGGTGGGAAAGGACAGCCGGGAGATGTGGGGCCTCCTGGGCCAGCTGGAATGAAAGGTCTCCCTGGACTCCCAGGATGGCCTGGGGCACATGGTCGCCCGGGCCTCCCAGGAATCCCAGGTCCCTTTGGGGATGATGGGCTACCTGGTCCTCCAGGTCCAAAAGGTAGGTAGTGCTTTTCCATGATGTCCCCCCATCTTAGAAACATGAAAAGAGTTAACTGTTAGTCTGGCTTTGTCCTTCCCTTAACGATGCCTCCCTTGCTCTTGTCCTCTGTATCATTATTTCCAGTGGCAGAATGTTTCTGTGCTGGTCAATGGGAAAAGGGGTTTGAAGGTGTTAGGGCCACAGAATTCATGAGGACTGGGTAGCACGGTAAAGTCCTAGGGTCGGGGAAGGTGCATTTTCATTTTGGATGGGGTCCCCACTCTCATCCCTACCCCCAGTTGGGGGATTAGGACTCAGACACATCAGGGCCCACATTTCAGGTCTGTAGGTAGGAAACTGAGGACAGGGCAGCAGAGCAAGGATTTCTTTCTTTTTTCTTTTTGTTTTGAGACAGAGGCTTGCTCTGTAGCCCAGGCTAGATGGCAGTGGCAGGATCATAGCTCACTGCAGCCTCGAACTCCTGGGCTCAAGTGATCCTCCCACCTCAGCCTCCTGTGAGTCTAGTACTACAGGCGTGTGCCACCACACCTGGCTAATTTTTTTTTTTTTTTTTTTTTGGGAGAGAGGATCTCCCTGTTTTACCCAGGCTGATCTTGAAATCCTGGCCTCAGGGATCCTCCTGTCTTGGTCCCCATAGTGCTAGGATTACAGGTCTGAGCCACCGTGCCCAACCGAGCCCAGCTGTTAAGCGCAGTGAGGTTGACAATTGTTATTTACTTTGAATACAAACTCAGCGTTAGGCAGGAGTTTGCATCTGTGGATGAACTACAGGAACACAATATATAAGAATCATATTAGTCTTTAAAATGTTTTCCTAGGGCCGGGCACAGTGGCTAACACCTATAATCCCAGCACTTTGGGAGGC
>NW_012116599.1:6467340-6492103 GCF_000951035.1 Colobus angolensis palliatus | reverse complement strand
ATGCTACTATACAATTATCCCACTGAAAATTAAAATTTGGACTAATGCCAGTGATGGGCTAGTAAACTAGTTCTTTGAAATTAAAAAAAAAAAAAAAAGCACTGTGGTTTATAGTGTTTGGTGAGTGCCACGCTGTAAATACTCCCGCCATGGCTGATTTAAAGTTAGCAATGGTTTAACAACTGGCTTGCAGGGTTCTTGAATTGTGGTAATTGGCACTGGTCAAGCTGGTAGGAGCCCACGCCTGCACACTGCTACAGCTGGGCAGTGTTTACAAAATCAGGCAGAAGTACACTATGTCCTTCCTATCTTTCAGAAGTCACTGTGAGGAGTGCCACATTGAGATAAGTGTCTGTTCTTTCAATACAAGGAAAGTAAGAGAGGATGGCTAGGAGGAGACATGGAACTGGAAATATGAGATGGGCAAATTCAAACTTTATAGCACAAAGCGACATTTTTTTGTAGACTGGAATTTTCAAATCTGTCTTAACCTCAGTGAAGACCCAGACCAGTTTGGCTGAATTTGGCAAACATTGAGCGAGCACTCCCAGTACACCAGACTCTGTGACTGGACAAGAGGGGTCAGGAATGTAAAAGATGACTGACCTTCCTTTAGGAAATCAGCCAACGATGGTGACATTTTGTGATCTACATAAATACAGCTTCGTAGGTTAAGTGGGAATTTGTGATTTGGGAGTGAAATGTGGTAACAGATGAATTATGTGTGTGATGTTCCTGGTCGTTTTGTTCTTGCATAATTAATATCTATAGGAGCCATAGGACCTCCTGGAGATGAAGGAGAAATGGCTATCATTTCCAAAAAGGGAAAACCCGGGGAACCTGGACCTCCTGGAGATGATGGATTCCCAGGAGAAAGAGGTAAACACTTAGAGTTTTTAACCATATCAAATAAGTTGACATCCTTACAGATCACATGTGTAGGCAACTTTCCCCAATAACAGAGATTAGAAAAGGACTTTTTTTTTTTTTTTTTTTTTGAGTTTCGCTCTTGTCGCCCAGGCTGGAGTGCAGTGGCACCAACTCAGCTCATTGCAACCTCTGCCTCCTGGGTTCAAGCGATTCTCCTGCCTCAGCCTCCCAAGCAGCTGGGACTACAGGCACGCACCACCACGCCCAGCTGATTTCTGTATTTTTAGTAGAGACGTGGGTTTTACCATGTTGGCCAGGCTAGTCTCAAACTCCTCACCTCAGGTGATCCACCCGCCTTGGCCTCCCAAAGTGCTGGATTACAGACATGAGCCACCACGAGAAAAGGCCATTTTTAAGATACAAATAAACACAAATAAACCTAGTGGTACATTTTTTGCTTCTCCATGCTAAAACTTAGCCGAAGTTCCCATGTATTCCTAGATTTGGATATTCTAAACTAGGATCAACCTGAGCTATACAAAAACTACTGGTTTCAGGTTTGGTAATTGATTTTAAAGTGAATAGCACAATAACTGTTCAAGTCATTATGACCAGTGCCTCTCAAACTTCAGTGCACATTAATCACCTGGAGAGCTTGTTAAAATGCAGATTCTGATTCAGCAGCTCTGGAGCAGCCAGAGATCCTGCCTTTCTAACAGACGCCCCAATGCCCATGCTAATGGTCCACAGAAACATTGCAGAGCGAGGATTTTTGACAACCCCATTTGTGTGCTCCTCCAAGGTCAGACTTAATCTGCATGAGGTGCTCATCTCTCAGCTAGTTGTTAGAGGGCAAATATTTTAACTTTTCTGGGTAAGTGCTTCTTCATTTGTAAAATAAGCAGTCGAAGCAAATAATCCTGTGTGCTCCCTCCCACCTCTGATAGTCCTTAGATGTTCTCAGGCAGCTTCTTTCATCAGTGAAGTCACTGAAACCAGAAATGATCAGGAAGCGGCTTGGGGCGGGAATCAGAATCCTCAATACCTTTGGCTTTATCTCCTAAAAGTAGGATGAAGTCCCTCAGCCTAACTATTACCTAGCTCAAAATTTCAGCAGAGACCTGTAACACTTCCAACTTCATCAGGTGATAAAGGAACTCCCGGGATGCAAGGGAGAAGAGGAGAACCGGGAAGATATGGACCACCTGGATTTCACAGAGGGGAACCTGGTGAGAAAGGTCAGCCAGGGCCTCCTGGACACCCAGGCCCTCCAGGCTCAACTGGTCTAAGAGGGTTCATTGGTTTTCCAGGACTTCCAGGTGACCAGGTAAGGGGCTAGTCCTTTGTGGGGGGAGAGATAATAAAACCTTTCTGCTCTTAGGATGTCTGTAAGGGGCTATAATTTGCCAGCATATATACCATTGCCCTTTCACTGGCTTTTAGAATGTAAGGTGTAGCCCAAGGAGAAAACAGAGCCTTCTAGAAGGCCACGATGAAACTGACATTTCTGACCAGTGCACCTGCCTGTTTCCCCTAAAATAGAGGACCAAGGCACGTAATCGCTATTCCCCATCCTGGTTTAAACCACCCACAAAGACTTGCCTCATGACCACTGGTTTACTGGAATGAAAGTCGTCCTGAAAAATCACCCAAATCTTCTCTTTAAAGTTTTCCAGTTTCAGATATCACAGATTTTGCTTTAAATATATTTAGTCTTCACAACCATGAGTGAAATACCCTTTAAGAATCCAGGAGGTACAATATGTGTAGTAGCCAACATTATACTTCTGGAAAATACATAACTCACTATCCATCTTTTGGAATGAAATGGATTTTTAAAGTCTTTCATATGCTATGACTTATAATACTATTTTATTTAGTATCAACTTATTTGTAATTTAAAATTCAAATTAGTAACACAATTACTGTTCCACAACCAAGTGTAGAGAATGGGATGCTACCAGTTGCTATTGAGAACTCTAATTCTGGAGGAGCTGTATCAACTTTGAAAAACTAGATACATGTAGTGGGAGACTTGCAATGCATTTCAACTTTCATTACCACTGCAAATTACAAAAACCAAATTAGTTACAGAAAATTACAACTGGATTGTGTTGTGCATGTGCCATTGTATTTGAAATCTGATTAAGGCCTTTTGTTTCATTAAACTGTCAGGGTGAGCCAGGTTCTCCAGGTCCCCCTGGATTTTCAGGAATCGATGGAGCAAGAGGACCTAAAGGTATGGTTTGGAGATACAGAAGCCACCTGTCAAATGCATAGTCCCGAGTGTTTCTATCATTATAAACAAGTGCCTTTTACCTGATAAGCAAAGTGTATCAAAGAAACTGCAGCACCCAAGGGGCTCTTCTTAGACAAACACTCAAGATCCAAATGTTCTACAGTTGTCACTCAGATCCAAGGGTATCAGATAGAAAACAGCATGCCTGCAGGCTCTTCATGTCTTCCTCCTCCGTGAGAGTCCCAGCAGCAGTCCATGGAGTGACTGCAGCCCCTCAAGTAACAGCTCAGTTGCAAGGATAACAGATCCACATCAGTGGGCAGTGCCCACAGGGATAACAGATCCACATCAGTGGGCAGTGCCCACCTTGGCTTAGAAACCCTATGTCCCACAGGAGTCAGTATTTTCTAAGGACTCCATAAGTACAGCTTTTAGAGTCCCAGTTAGGACATAGAGGCTAAAGCCATGACTTTCCAGCAGGTGCTAAGAGTTCACTTGAGAAGTTCCAAGATAGATGTAATTTACAATTGGGTTTTTTGTTTGTTTGTTTTTTGTTTGTTTGTTTGTTTTTTCACTATAAGTCAAGGTCAGCAAAATATTTTTTCCTAAAGGGCCAGATAATAATGATTTTCAGCTTGTTGGGCTATATGGTCTCAGTCACAACTATTCAGCTGTGTTGTTATAGTGTGAAAGCAGCCATAGACTATATGTAAACAAAGGAGTGTGGCTGTTTTCCAATAGAATTTTATTTGCAAAATTGGCTGCAGGCTACATTTGGTCCCACGGGCCTTAGTTTACCTTGTGTCAAAAACAATGTTGCATTGTAACACATCTAACATTCTAGTGAAAGAGAGGCTTCATTAACCCTTTATTCAGACAAACAAGTAAACAAACAAAGAGCAGGATATCTTTGTTGCAATATTTGCATAAAACCTTTAATAGTTTTACTATCTTGGTATACCATTGGGTTGATATTTTTCTTTAAATCTACTTTCAAATGATTCACCTTTTTAACCTTAGCCTTAGCCTAACTAGCTGTAAATTCACAAGTTAACATGCAATTATCCTTTATTTTGATATAAGTTAAAATAAATTTAAAATATAAAATACTAGTTAATGAACCACCTATAATCCTCTGTCTTACTACTTTGAGAGACACTCTATAAATAATATGCTAAATGCTGTAAGAAACATGACCTGTGTGAGCTTATTTCTTCAGAAAGAATATAATCTAGATCCCTTCTTGGGAAATGGTTACAAATAGAAGAAATTTTATATTTGATTTTGATATTTTATAACTTCAGGGTTCAGAAGTCACTCCTTTTCCACTTACCTATACATTTATTATAGTCTCTTTACCTTTCTTTCACAGTAAAAACCTACCTCTTCTCACTTCCTTCATACTTGTATTGGGCCATGCTTACAAGGAATTGAAATGCACTCAAGATACCTGGAGTCAAAGATGTCTTATGGATCCCACAGATAGGAGACATAGTTCTGCCAAGGCTAAAGGGACCCTAGCCCTTAAGCAATCCATGGTTTCTCACTTTTTCCCATGGTATATTTTTTTACTTTACCAACTGGCTTCATCTCTCTCTACACAGTATCTTTTCTGGATATTTCTGGATATGTTGGGTTGCACTCTAATGTGTTCTACATCAGGACAACTCATGAAAATGCTCTTGGTTTCTGGCCCAATAGCCAAGGACTTCAAATTCTCACTTTCTTATTCCATCTTCTCAAGGAAAGACTTGTTTGACCTGGAATGGGCCAGAATTCCACCCCTCAAGCAATTGGCCATGATTATGAGTAGAGTCAGATAGCAGAAAGGCTTCCACAAGGTGCTGGTGGGACCCCTTTAGAAAGGGATGTAAATGGGCAACTACTGTAAGATACACCTAACTTACCTCTCTAATTCTCTTGAAACCCCATCTATTTTCTTGTCTTTCCTCCCACTCCATTTTGAGTCCTCCCCTTCAAACTGGCTCCCAACCATAATGTAGGTCCTTGTGTCTGGAAGCATTATGGAGTGTCTAGTAGCTTTGTGGGACTGTGGGAGTCATGGCCTACAGTGACTTTTAAATGTGCCATCTGTTGTCATCAATGCAGTATGCCTTTGTGATTTTCTTTTCCTAGGACACTGAGTTGAGCTGCCTTATAAAAGAGCTTGAAATATGATTCCAGCAGCCAAAACAGTGACAATTTTTGCTTTTTGTTTCAAAAACATAAGGATATAGTCACTCAATGCCAAATAATTTCTTAAATAGAAAGTTAAATTTGAAAATTTTTTCAGGACTTAAAAACTCAAACTTATCAAGACCTGGAGATCCTTATGATTGTGATGAACTCTAAAACTGTGTGTGTGTATGTGTGTGTGTGGTATGTAAAATGCATCTTGCATTTTATATTTCTATTTGTTCTTGTTTAGAAAAGAAATATTTAAAAATACTCTCCTAAAATATCTGAAGATAAGCTATATAGACAAATACCATAAATGTTATTGTCACCTGTATGAGACCAAATTAAATTGTCTAAAATAATGTAACATGCATTTTATCCCTTTCAGGAAACAAAGGTGACCCTGCCAGTCACTTTGGTCCCCCTGGTCCAAAGGGTGAGCCAGGTAGCTCTGGATGTCCAGGTATAGCTGCATATTTTTCTCACTAAAACAAAAAAAAAAAAAATAGTTTAGTTTGAAAAGCAGAACAGTTACTTCTAGCTGGCAATGATCGTATCAATATTTTCTTCCCCCTTTGTGCATTAAGGTACAGATAAAATGGATTATATATAAACACTTCCATAGCATTCCTGGCCTAGAAGAACACCAGGGTTATACGCTAAGGATTCACAATCATTTTTCCATCATGGCTCATGTGACCAGTGATGCTGACACAACAGAAAACTCCCCAGGCATGCCCATATTTTGGCAAACTCAAAAATGAATATTGCAAACAATTAAAATCTGGACCATTTTGCACCCTATATCATTTCAAATGATGCATTCGCAATAACCACTCACACTGACTACAGCTGCAGGTTGTCATTCCGGCTCTTTCTTTCTGCTGAGAAAAGCACATGCCAGTGTAAGTGAGGTGCACCATTGTTGAGCTATCATTGAATCTATTTTAATTTACTAAAAATCAAACCAAATCAAGCAAACATAAGCCTCGTCACCAACAAGAAATCTAAGTATTTTGCTTCTCAACAACAATTAACATGGAATCCTTCAGAATGGATTGTGATGCACCATTGAGTTCTTGTGACAGTTGAGGCCACAACTAGCTACATTAGATGACCCACAGCAGAAGGGAGGTGCCAGTGCTATGCACAGCTCCATGCTTTACAGGGAAAGGGAAACCATTTGAGTTCAAGCCAATGGAACAGGACCCCTAGAGGAGAAAGCAGCCTTAGGACACAATGCTCTATTGGTTTGGCCTCATATATGTTTACATTTCAGAAAATGTTGGAGACGTTAATTAGTCCTCCCTTTCTGGACCCTATAGAAAATGCATCAATAGTTAAAATATGCATATCCCTTGACTTAGGAATTCTCCTAGCAATTTATCTGGAGCCAATAATCAGACAAGTGTACAAAGATGCATGCCCAGGAATGTGCATTGTGTGGATGGAACAAATGTCCATCCACAGATGCCTGGTTAAATAAGTTATACCCCAGGGCATTCAGCCAATAGTGGTCAGGTTAGAAACCAGGTTTGTGTTTAGCTGGGTCCCTTGTAAATTAAAACACCTCGTATTAATAAATGTGTGCATTACCTTAAAATTTCCTCTGGCAATAGCGGTGTTTCATTTCATATAACAGAAAGAATATTAGATATTTTCTGAGAACCATATGAGAAGTTTTATTTTCTTTCTTTTTATATTATAAGATTGTTAAAATGGAAGTCTAACAAAAACAAGTTAGTACAGTGACAAAAATGGCCTTTCCCACCTTCTTCCCACTCTTTCTTATGGGTCTTTCACCTCTGACATGAACAAATACATTTAGATAGTGTATATATATATATGTGTGTGTGTGTGTGTGTGTGTGTGTGTTTGTGTATTAGATGGAGTCTTGCTCTTTTGCCCAGGCTGGAGTGCAGTGGCACGATCTTGGCTCACTGCAACCTCCACCTTCTGGGTTCAAGCAATTCTCCCACCTTAGCCTCCCAAGTAGCTGGGACTACAGGTGTGCTCTACCACACCCAGCTAATTTTTGTTTTTTTGGTATAGACAGAGTTTCACCCCGTTGGCTAGGCTGGTCTCAAACTACTGGCCTCAAGTGATCTGCCTGCCTCGGCCTCCCAAAGTGCTGGGATTACAGGTGTGAGCCACTGCGTGCGGTCAGATTTTTTGTATTTTTAGTAGAGACAGAGTTTCACCCCGTTGGCTAGGCTGGTCTCAAACTACTGGCCTCAAGTGATCTGCCTGCCTCGGCTTGCCAAAGTGCTGGGATTACAGGTGTGATCCACTGTGCCCGGCCTAGGCTATAGTATAATATTTTAACTGAACTGTATAACTGAAGTGTACATTTGATGGTGGAAATAGTTTTGAGGTCAGTATTACGGGAGGTCATGACAAATATCAAAGTGAGAAGCCTCAGAAGGGAAAAATCAGTGGCTCAAAGTCAACCATTATTACTTCACCTGTGATCTTGGATAAGTTGAGTATCTTCTCTGAGCGTAGTTTCCTCACCTGTAAACTGGCCCTATGCATATTGCAGGATTGTCCTAAACATCAAATGAAAGAACCTGAAACTGAAAATGATTATGCAAATGTAAAGTGTGATGATCATCATTGTCATCATTATCATCATCAGTCAGCAAAACCTGAAGACATTTTCCTATACTTATTGGTATTTTTATGTAAACCCCAAAGATAAGATTTTATAAGCTCAGAGTAGTCCAAAATGGGGGCCTGTGATGTTACCTAGTATTTTAAGTTAAAAATCATAAATCTGAGTGATTTTACACTTAGGCTAACTTTTTCAGAAAGTTTGCCTTGGCAGAATTTGCCTGTTCTCATGTGGTTACCACCATTTAAATTGGCCCCTTTCCCATATGCCACGGCCTCAGCTTAGAAATTTTAAATTATATTATATGTTATTCACCAGTGTAGAGTTTACTTAATACACTATTTCCATTGACTGGAGAAAGCTGCATTGAATTCGAATGTGCATCGTGAGAAGGCATAGATTTGCAGCTGGTTTTGGGATTATATGTGATTATCCTGGGTTCAGTCCTACCCACTCTGCACTCTATTCAGAGAGAAAATATAGTACAAATTAACTCAAAAGTTCTGTTCTTAGCACAAACCCACAAAATTCAGGAGACAAGGTTTTTGTTTTGTTTTTTTTTTTTTAAATATTTCAGTGTTTTCATTTGTGGATGAGAATACTGCTGCTTTACCTTTACTGTAGGAATGTTTTCAGGATAAATAAGATAGTATAGAGTGAGATTAATAAATGGTAAATTCGATCAGGGAACAGTTATAGATGAACGAAAGCTTGTTTCATGTGTGCTGTAATAAATGATGACTATAGCCCCCACCACGGTTTGTAAATACAGAGACATATATTTTATGTGCAGATTCAACCAGTGATTTTCAGCACTCACTCTTGGTTTATCCCATAAACATGCATTAAACTCCTACATTGTAAATAAACCCATGGGGAAATAGTCATCCTCTTTAGTAATCAAAGAAATGTAATTTCCAGTGTCTGAAATATCATTTTATCCTTAATAAATTAGCAAGAAAAGAAGTCAGCAAACTAAAATGTCCTCAGTAAGAACATGGCATGCTCTTGGAGCTGTGGGGGGGTTCCACATGGTGGTATGAGTCAGTGCAGTACTTACTCTAAAGTACTGGCAACCTGTATCAAGAGCCAAAGGTTGAATGGTCTGCTGTAGAAAACTAGGGAAGAACTGAATTGTGCCCTGCGGCAAGTCACTGTCATGAGAAAAGGACCGTTTTAAATTGTTAAAAATTGAAAAGACCTATCCATTAGATGTTATGGGTGATTCTAGGATGAAACATGGTGTGAACAAACCAACTGTGAAGGACATTAAGGGGAGAATTGGGGGGATTCAAGTATGGGGATGAGTGTTTGATGGTATTAAGAATTGCTATTAATTTTCTTGGCTGTGAAAATGTTATTTTGGCAATGGATAAAAACGTTCCTATTTTTTAGACTTTTTACCTCCTGAAGTATTTAGGGATGGTTTTACACTATGGTGTGATGTACTTTAAAATACTTCAGCATTTAAAATGCATTTGAAAATACCAAGATATCATGCTATTTATCTAGAAATTCTACTCCTAGGAATTTTTCCTGAGGAAATAATTTAATAGGAGAAAAAAATTGATGAGAGACATATAAAGAGCATTATGGATAACAGCAGAGTTAGAGATAACTTAAATGGCCAATAGTAAAAGAAAATTGAATTAGTTAATGTAATTAAGATTGACTCAAAAAGCTATTGGCCATTCACTTAAAAATGATAATTAGGAAAACCAATATAAACTTGGAAAATTACTTATGCTACAACAGTAGTTTTAAAAATCAGAATATAAAATTGTGGATATCATCTGTACGTGTGCACATATGGAGAATGGTGTTAAGCTGGTGGGATTATGGGCATTTTGTTATCAATATCTCATTAATGTTACTTTCCTTTCCAATAGAAACTATTTAAAAAAGTAAGGATAGGAAAGAACAGGGTGGGCTGAGGTTGGTGATTTTACAGAGTCACTGTCTCAAACAGCAACTCCAGTGTTTGATCTTTCCTTCTTTAGGGCATTTTGGAGCATCCGGAGACCAGGGCTTGCCTGGCGTTCAAGGGCCCAGAGGATCACCTGGAAGGCCAGGACCACCTGGCTCCTCTGGACCACCAGGGTGCCCAGGTACCTTGAAAGGAAATCTGGAGACTTCCGGAGCACTCTTGTGTCTCAGAGTGTTTCAGAAACAACCAGTCTTTAATTAGACCTAAATTCAGATATGGCTCTGCCGTTTCCCAGACCTGTGACTTCGGATAGGTCACTTAAACTCATGTACGCCTCACCTATAAGCTAGCGGGTTTCACCGAGTGACTTGGAGTAGATTAAGACAGCACCTGTAAAGTGCCTAGCATGGCACCAGACACAAAGGAATGCTCAGACAGATAGCAACTCCTTTCTTTTTAGTTTTTGTTTTTTTAGAGAGAGAGGGCCTCACTCTACTAACAAGGCTGGAGTATGGTGGCATAATCACAGCTCACTGTAGCCTCGAACTCCTGGCCTCAGGGAGGCTATCTCAGTCTCTCAAAGCGCCGGGATTACAGGCATGAGCCACTGTGCCTGGTCCAGACAGCAGCTCCTTTCTAGCCCTTTGCATTTCCCCTGACATTCAGGATTCTTTTTTTTCCTCCCTCTCGACCTAAGGCAGATGTCACACTTACAGCACAGTATTTTCATGGATACTTTTCCTGCCAATTCAGAAAAAAGAAAGTTTAAAACTATAATTGGCAACTTCATTCATCTGGAAGTGTATTTTCTCCTTCTGAATTTAAACATATTTTTCTCCCTAGAGTTCAGATATATAGGAAGAAAAAGTAATGAGACAGTGTTCTCTGTTAGCCATTTATTAAGAACATAGATGACTTTCGCAGTGAATGTAACTCATTTATTATCTGGGCATCTGCAAAACTTCCCTGTCATCCTCAGGTGATCAGGGGATGCCTGGGCTGAGGGGACAGCCAGGAGAAATGGGAGACCCTGGGCCAAGAGGCCTCCAGGGGGATCCAGGGATACCAGGTCCTCCAGGAATAAAAGGTAAGTCAAAAGGAAGCCCATCCCACCAGAAAAATGCAGCCCAATGAGGGCAAATTAATGGTGTTTTTTCCTGTACCAGTGAGTGACCATGCTCTTGGTCATACCACTCTTTTCTGTAGGTGCTGTTAGCATCTTCCTACTCTTCCTTAGCCAGGGCTGTAGTGCCCATCCAGCCAGCTGACCTGCCTTCTACCAGGGAGATGGTAGTGCTACCATGCTACCATTTGCTTTTCTTTTCTTTTCTTTCTTTTTTGTTTTTTTTTGAGACGGTGTCTTGCTCTGTCGCCCAGGCTGGAGTGCGGTGGCACGATCTCAGCTCACTGCAACCTCCACCTCCCAGGTTCAAGCAATTCTCTTGCCTCAGCCTTCCAAGTAGCTAGGATTACAGGCACACACCACCATGCCTGGCTAATTTTTGTATTTTTTAGTGGAGACGGGGTTTCACCAGGTTGGCCAGGCTGGTCTCAACCTCCTGACCTCAAATGATCCACCCGCCTCAGCCTCTCAAAATGCTAGGATGTGAGTGCCCGGCTGCTGCCATCTTATTTCTGAAGGCATTTAGCCAAATGATTTTTATGATGTTTAGGCCCATTATTTATGTATTCTCTTCATCTATGGTTAAGCTCCTACTGTGTCCTAGATTCTGTGCTAAATGCTGGGTGTACAGTTTTGAAGAAAATAGACCTGCTTCCTGCCCTCATGGAGCTGACAGTATGGCAGGAGAGAAAGGCATTAATAATACATGTAGAAATGAATATATGTTTACTGATCATGATAAGTGGAAGAGAAAATAATAAGGTGCTACAGAGACAGAGTAATTCGTGTTCACCATCTTTGTTTGATCAAGGATAATTTTTTCTGGGTTGAATTTCTTGGTCTGTAAAGGCAATAGTGGACTGGTTAGAAAAGTCTGGTTATAATATAATAATATAATACAATACAATATACTATAAAATACTTGTCTTTAACAAATCTTTATGCCCTCACATTTATCCATGGTATCAATCCCTCTTCAGTCCATTTCTTCCGCTTTAGAAAAAGTACTTTTTTGGTCGGGAGTGGTGGCTTATGCCTGTAATCCCAGCATTTTGGGAGGCTGAGGTGGGCAGATCACTTGAGGTCAGTATACTGTTTGAGACCAGCCTGGCCAACATGGTGAAACCCCATCTCTACTAAAAATATAAAAATTAGCTGTGTGATAGTGCATGCCTGTCATCCCATCTATTTGAGAGGCTGAGGCAGGAGAATTGCTTGAATCCGGGAGGTGGAGGTTGCAGTAAGCCAAGATTGTGCCATTGCACTCCAGCCTAGGCAACAGAGTAAGACTCCATCTCAAAAAAAAAAAAAAAAAAAAAAAAAAAAGAAAGAAAAGAAAAAGTACTTTTTCTATGGGTATTTTTGGGCATATCTTTAGCATTACACTTACATTGTATTGCATTTGTTTGGAGGTTTTTCTCATCAAATAGAGTGTGATTTTTTAAAAAGCAAGGACTTTTCATATATCCTTGGGACCCAGTCACTACCCAGTAAGTATATTGGTTGGTGGTATGAATGGATGGACAAACAGGAGAATGAATATCTGAGCTGGTAGCCATGAGGTTGCAGTCCTTATCTGAACCAACAGCTGATGGTTCCGGCTTACTTGGTAGAGTCTTTTAACCAGGTTTCCTCTATTTCTTCTTCCTTCCCTTCTCCTTCCATCTGCCTTTGCTCATTGACTCATACATATACAAAATCCTGGTAAAATAAAAAGTACCTTCTTTCAGAAGGTACTGAGTTGGAAACCCCTTCTTCTGGGATTAATCCTTTTATTGTTTTGAAAATTCAAATAGGATTTTCCGACACTTTGCCCTCTTCACTCATTGGATAGCTTTGAAATAATTGTAATTTTCCAGAAGTTGTAGTGTGGTAGGTATTACTTGGTGTGATTCTGTGGAGACAGGAGCCGTTTATGTTGAAGAGTTGGTATACTCATTTATTTTCATGCATTCACATAACTTGATAGGAAGAGTTCCCTTCACAAGACAAGATATCTTTGTACTGTTCTCCATCTTCATTGACACTTTTAGTAATGTGAATTACAGCAATTCATGATAAATTTAGGATTTCAGGCAAAATGATCATTCTGTTATTTTGAAAGTTTCTCTGGTGATTGTGGCCATTTCCTGTCTCTGACCATCTCTACAGCATCATGGCATATTCTTTGACACTTTTGTGTCTGGAAGACAGTTGGTAAAGAACCAAAAGAAAACATTTGTCATCATTAACCACTCCCACTGCATTTCCACTTCTTCCTACCCTCCCAGTTTAGTAACACAGCAAGGATTTTTAAGTGTCATGGTGGCTTAACAACTTACACCCAATTTGGTCAAAATGACAGGGCTCATGTCACTGTTGTTGATCCTTCTTTCCCTTGAATTTGTTTGCATTTCTCACACAACTTCAGTATGGCATGCTATTACAAAACTAATAGCTGGTCGGCATGGTGGCTAATGCCCGTAATCACAGCACTGTGGAAGGCTGAGGTGGGTAGATCAGCTGAGGTCAGGAGTTCGAGACCAGCCTGGCCAACATATAGTGAAACCCTGTCTCTACTAAAAAAATACAAAAATTAGGTGGGCGTGGTGACGGGTGCCTGTAGTCCCAGCTACTCGGGAAGCTGAAGCAGGAGAATCGCTAGAACCCAGGAGGCGGAGGTTGCAGTGAACTGAGATTGCATCACTGAACTCCAGCCTGGGTGACAGAGCAAGACTCCGTTTCAAAAAAACAAAACAAATAGCTAGTAAATTTGATCCATAACAAAATCATCCCAAAATTAATCTCCAATCACATTATAATTCTGTGCTGTGGAATAGTGTGTTAAAAAGAGAAGGTGAGGAAACGGAACTTCACTTGTTTATACCACCTACAGACAGATGTTGCAGTGGTGCTCCATCCCCATACAGTGACGCTGTTTCACTTCAGACAGCTCAGAGAACAACCGGTCTTTAAAAACCATAACACAAAACAAAACAGTGAAATGTATTCCTAAAAGTTAAAACATCTACAGTATAAATTTATTGTTGCAGCTTGTCATGTTGATATAAAAATGAACTGCACTCCAGCAGAAACACTTTGAACTGAGAAACTAAATATTTGAAGTATATTCTAACTAAGTCAAGGGGACTGATTATCTTGTTTGAACAAACCAGCTGCTGAACTCAAAGTTGTTTGCTCTGCTAGAACAGGCCATATGGATTTTGCATCCTGCTTGTGTTCAATCAGATTTAAACTTTAACTTAAACATATGCTAAAAATGGCTTGATTCCAGCCACCATTGACTTTCTTCACAAAATTACAAAAAACTACTTTAAATTTCATATGGAACCAAAAAAGAGCCTGTATAGCCAAGACAATCCTAAACAAAAAGAACAAAGCTGGAGGCATCAGGCTACCTGACTTGAAACTATACTACAAGGCTACAGTAATCTAAACAGCATGGTACCGGTACCAAAACAGATATATCGACCAATGGAACAAAACAGAGGCCTCAGAAATAACTCTACACATCTACAACCATCTGATCTTCCACAAACCTGACAAAAACAAGCAATGGGGAAAGGATTCCCTATTTAATAAATGGTGTTGGGAAAACTGGCTAGCCATATGCAGAAAACTGAAACTGGACCCCTTCCTTACACCTTATACAGAAATTAACTCAAGATGGATTAAAGACTTAAACATAAGTCCTAAAACTATAAAAACCCTAGAAGAAAACCTAGACAGTACCATTCAGAATGTAGGCATGGGCAAAGACTTCATGACTAAACCACCAAAAGCAGTGACAACAGAAGTCAAAATAGACAGAGGGGATCTAATTAAACTAAAGAGCTTCTGCAGAGCAAAAGAAACTATCATCAGAGTGAACAGGCAACCTACAGAATGGGAGAAAATTTTTGCAATCTACCCATCTGACAAAGGGCTAATATCCAGAATCTACAAAGAACTTAAACAAATTTACAAGAAAAAAACAACTCCATTAAAAAGTGGGCAAGGGACATGAACAAACACTTCTCAAAAGACATACATGTGGCCAAGAAACATATGAAAGAAAAAGCTCATCATCAGTGGTCATTAGAGAAATGCAAATCAAAACCACAATGAGATACTATCTCACGTCAGTTAGAATGGCAATCATTAAAAAGTCAGGAAACAACAGATGCTGGAGAGGATGTGGAGAAATAGCAATGCTTTTACACTGTTGGTGGGAGTGTAAATTAGTTCAACCATTGTGGAAGACAGTGTCGTGATTCCTCAAGGATCTAGAACCAGAAATACCATTTGACCCAGCAATCCCATTACTGGGTATATACCCAAAGGATTATAAATCATTCTGCTATAAAGACCTATGAAAATGTATGTTTATTGCAGCACTATTCACAGTAGCAAAGGCTTGGAACCAACCCAAATGCCCATCAATGATAGACTGAATAAAGAAAATGTGGCACATATGCACCATGGAATACTATTCAGCCATAAAAAAAAGAATGAGTTCATATCCTTTTCAGGGACATGGATGAAGCTGGAAACCATCATTCTCAGCAAATTAACACAGGAACAGAAAACCAAACACCACATATTCTCACTCATAAGTGGGACCTAAACAGTGAGAACACATGGACACAGGGAGAGGAACATCACACACCGAGGCCTGTCAATGGGTGAGAGGCTAGGGCAGGGACAGCATTAGGAGAAATACCTAATGTAGATGATGGGTTGATGGGTGCAGCAAACCACCATGGCACATGTATACCTATGTAAAAAACCTGCATATCCTGCGCATGTATAAAGTGTAATAATAATAATAAAATGGCTTGATTCCTAGACTTAAAATTTTAAGTACATATGCCCTTTAAAAGGAAGACACCCAATTCCTAGTTGGGAAGTAATATAATGAAATAATGAAAACCTAAAGAATATTATCTGTAGCATAGCAAGAACTGGAAAGAATGTGGATTTCATATCTTGGCTGGTAGCAAGTAAAACGTTTCATAAGAAAGAAGAATCTGGAAATGGCTTTCCTCAGAAAAGAAATGCCATGTCCCTTAGAGCTATGAACATCATGGAAATATTCACCCCCCCAACCCCCGCTTTTTTTTACTAGATTACTTCCCTCCTGCCCTTCCCCCTCAGCACTTACCACACAGGATGTAATTGCGCATTTGTTCCATCACATCAGGGACAGACTTGTCCCGCATTGTCTTGACAGCACCTGCCAGGAGGTACATTTGGGGCAGACTCTCTGTGCATTAGGGAAACACATCTTATACCCTTAGTAGGCACTCACATATTTGCTGATATAAAAAATATTTAAATCTTATTTCAGAATCTTTGTTGATAAGAATCTTCCAGGTTTTTCAACCATTACTTACAATCACAAAGATCTCTCTTCCTATCAGCTTTAAAGTTAGGGTGAGCAGCTGTCCTGTTTTGCCTGGGCCTGAGTGGGTATTTCAGGATGTAGAAATTTCAGTGCTAAAACCAGGAAAAAGTCCCAGGCAAACAGGGACACATTGGTCACCCTCTCTATTAAAAGTATGAACCCATATAAAGTCTCTTGGGTGTGTAGAGTAATGTTTTCAGGCTTTATACAGCCTGTATTTCAGGCAAAATACAGCCTGAGAGTGGGAATCCAGTCGTAAAGAGTTCACTGGCTAACAAAGAGGGGAGCCACAATTCCAGCTGGATTGGAGGTTAGATTCACTGACTGGAGAAAGAGCACCCGGCCTGAAAGTACAGTGTGCTGCAGCCTGAAAGACTGAAATAATGAAATGATGGTTGTTTAGCAGGAGGACGACCAGAGAGGTGAATAAAAATTCCTCATTACCCAGAAATGTGCTTTGTTAGCCTAATTGCCTCTCATCTGCACTGTATATATTTTATGCATGAACAGCTTTCTGATTTAGAGATGGGATTGATAAAAAGCTTTCAGTAAGAAGGAAAAATTACCCTTACAACCCTACTCAGATGTAGCTGCATTCAATTTAGAACGATAACATTGGGTCAGATAAGGGTCGGCCAGTTCAACAATGGCGAGGCTGGGGCTGTGACAATCTAGGATCTGGATGTGTTGATGTGACAATGGGGAGCTGGCAGGAGCAGGGACAGTCCACCCCGGCCACGTCCCCAGGCCATCAATCTTGGTGACTAAAGCTGGAGATCAAAACGTGGAAATAGCGAAGTGGTCCCCCCAGAAATTTATTATCATTTCAGATAGACTGCAATAAATATCCAGATTTGGCAGATAAAGAAGGTCTGTGTGTTCTTTTGGTGCAAACTTGAAACGCTGGCTCATAAAATAGGAAAGAGGATTGGAGAATAAACTAAGCCAGAACTGTAAAATGTGGTTAGGAATAAGAGATTTAGGGAAAATAAAGATGCACTCCCATTTTTTTTCAAGAGAATGTGGCTCATTTAAACCAATCTAAAGCTTAGATCTTAAAAGAATAACAACTATCTGTTTCAAGTACTGATGATAAATAGAACGGAAGCAACTAACTGTACCACCTTCTAGTAAGAATCTATAGAGGACTTGCTTAAAATGAATAGATAATAATTAGCACTTGAATTATTTATATGCAAACTGATACCTCTAACTTCTGTAAATTATATTTGTCCTATAAATCTATTGAAGAAAGATATGGTATACAAATAAAAATTCTACCCTACTCCTTTTTGTAGCTTTCTCCCTCATCCACCTTGTTCCATATTTTCTTTCTCATTCACTCACTCAACAAACATTTATTGAACACATCCACAGGACCTGGTCTTGAACTCTGATTTCCCCTTGAGCAGGGGATATAGTCACCCAAAGACATGATTGTTGCACAGTGGGGGGTGGACATCAACAATCAAGGAGGTCCTATATCATGGGGGTAGGTGGGGGGCACCTTCTGTGTTCAACCTCATAAGCTGATGGTATTTTTATCCCCAATTTGAGAGATGTGACCCTAAACTAAGTAAACAGGCTGGCTGTGCACCGAGAGGCTCTTGTCTTGGATAAGAAAGAACAGCTACTGGGTGGAAGATCTACTGATGAGATAGGAAGTTTTCCAGGCTTGGCCAGAGGCTGGGGAGAAGCTGCAGCGCTCATAGCCATCAGTGGGACAGGACTTGTGAGAAGGCACCCAGCAGATGGCTCAGTGCCCAGGAGATGCTCGATAAATTTTCCTTACCTGCTTTCTTCCCTCTCTCTCCTCCTCCAACTTTACTAAGGGCCATCAGGAAGTGTCATTTGAAAAGGCTCTTGTTCAGACAACTTCAACACAACTCAACATACCTTGATGAAAAACCTTAAGAAAAATTTTCCACTGGAGGTGTTTAGTGACAACTTCAGTCAAGCCAGGCTGGTGGACGGCTCTTTGGAGAACTAAACAGAAGGTTCTTAGAGAAGGAACAGGCATCAGCGGGGTAATGTCTATTTACAGAGATGGGAGTTTTCAGTGATCATCGCAATATAAACTTAGATTCTGCAGAAAGGCATCAGAATGGTTGTGAAAGAAGTGACTGCAAGGCAGTAGCTGGAGCCACACTCGCCATGCAGGCCTGAGCATCGCAGGGCCAGCATTTGCCATCATGCCACAGGCGCCACGCATCCTCTCATCTGACTGCATCTCCATGAGTAGATCCTGAAGAAACTAGAGCCTGCAGCCCCTGGGAGGGTGCAGTGACCCCAAGCAGGTGTGAGGCCTGGATTTGCCCCCATCCCATCCATTTCCTCATCTACGGTGATTTTACTGTCATAAAGTCAAAGGTCACTTTCTACACCAAGATTCAGTCATTCTAGGCCGTATCTGGTCATGATAGGATCAGAAACCAACAGCAGTACTTTAAAACCAAAGAAATGTTTGTGTTAAGCTGTCTTGGCAGAAAATCTTTATCGGATGAATGTGTTAAATAGTACTGGGCCTGGGTTTCCACCATGATGACGAAGTCCGGACGCTCTGCTGGCCAGTGCCTGCGGTTGTAGCTGAAGTGAGGACCGGTGGCTGGTTTTCCCTTCCAGTCACAGGCCTGTGGTATGTTTCAGGTCCCTCCGGATCACCTGGCCTGAACGGCTTACATGGATTGAAGGGTCAGAAAGGAACCAAAGGTGCTTCAGGTAAGCACCTAATCATTCGTAACAGATTGAGCTTCAGTCAATGGTTCATGAGAGAAAGTGGTACCCTCCCCTGGTATTTCTGTACTTCATGAGATTTGGAGGCAATACTAACAAAACTGGCTTAGGTTAGAGATGCTACTGGAGCTATTTTTAGTGCTGAAAATGACATATGAAAAGGACATTTAAGAAAACCCTATTTAAGAAGGAATGGTTGGTTAACAGTGTCTTTGTTGGTATTGCTTGGGATTTTCTGTCTACTAAAAGTGCTCTGAACAATTGCTTTAAAGGAGCCACTTTTCAAAATGTTATCCTAACAAGTAAATAGTTGGGGATTTTAGGATTTTTGTATTGTTTTAAGTATAGTAATGCTATGTTTGACCACATAGGTCAAAATAGTACTAATAGCATCCTTTTATGGCCACTGCTAAAACAAATTACCTCCACAGTTTGCTATTATTTTCATACCATAAATAGGTTAATCTTTGACAAGTGTATTTTATCTTGTTCTGTTTAATATGATCAATATTTGTTGTGTTACTTTCTCAGAAAAACCACCTATGATCAGATAAAGTAGCTGAAACCTAACATGCAAATTTGAGTGACCCTGAGGAACAGGAATTGTGCTGCTAGGTTTGAATTTATTGTTGGAGAGAGGTGAAATCTTTATAGTTTGGAAGATCCAGTAATATAGTCACTAAGATTCATTTAGTAGCTCCTCCAAATAGTCAGATTAAATGTGTGTTCCTTCCAAGAAAACACTGATGTTCTTCCTTCCCAGTCTGAAATTCCACAATAGTTCTAATTATGCCAGTCTCCACCTCAAATTTCAAAGGAACTTATGTATCATTACTTATTGTATCTCATTTGTTTTTACTCTATCCATTGTAGAGGTCGGAGTGTTGGTATTGCCTCCAAATTGTTGTTTTCTAAAAGCTGGAAAATAACTATAGAAGAAATAAAACTTATGGCTGGCCAGTGTGGTGGGTCCTAAGAGAGAAATAGTGCAGACATTTGGATCACCATGGCAACCAGTGGTTGGTGTCTGCAGAACCAGCCACTTCTCTGCCACTATTGGGAAGTGATTCCTTTCCAGGCACTATAACAGGGACAACCAAAGAGAAGATATAGTATTAATTCTGTTTTCCCCATTAAGGTTTGCATGATGTGGGGCCACCTGGTCCAGTGGGAATGCCTGGGCTAAAAGGGGAGAGAGGAGATCCTGGGAGCCCAGGAATCTCTCCTCCAGGTCCTTGTGGAGAAAAAGGTCTCCCAGGTCCCCCAGGTAAGCTGCAGCATGCTTTGCCCTTCTTTCAATAACTAAACCAAAACCTTCCGAATGCAATGAGGCTAATGTGTGAACACGTCTCTTCTTAGGGAGATCAGGACCACCTGGTCCTGCAGGTGCCACAGGAAGAGCACCTAAGGACATTCCTGACCCGGGTCCATCTGGAGATCAGGGACCTCCTGGTCCCGATGGCCCAAGAGGTATGAGAGAATCATGACAAAGGATGGCAGTGCTCCCTTTGTTAGATGCTGCCAGCTTTGGAGGAATGTGGGACCAGAGAGTGGCAGAATAGAAGCACTGAAGCAGCCCCCGATCAGCTTGGCAGGTGGATAAGTGAGACATAGTTAGGGTGGGACTGTGGGTAGTGGTGGGCTCTCAGGACCATATCCAGGACCAGGACTTGGCCCTGTCACTCTTCTGTTTCAGCTGTGTTAGGTCCTCGCCTATTCAGGGTAGAAACTGACAAGCAAGCGTTTCTGTCATCAGCTTGATGCTGACCAAAAGTCTTCAGAAGTGGGTGGCAAGTGGGAATCGCACCCTCCTTGTTGGTCTCTAGCAACTGTCACATAAACCACTGGCACTAGCCCAGAGTGACAGGATGCAGGCCTGCTGCATGCAAGAAACAGTCTCTTCATGTGCTGCTGACAGTACATGTTGTTTCTTTCATCACTTCACAGGGGCAAACTTTGGTAAGGAAAGATGTTGGAAGTCATTACTAAGCTGACCAAGTAGGTTTAGGCTAGAGCTGGGTTGGGAATTGGGAGGAGTGTGGCTCCGTGTGATATCTTGCTAAATGCAGGCAATTGCATTCATACAAGCTCTTAGAACTCTTCCTTAAAGACACATGCCCATCATCTTTGAATCTTTAGGATATTAGAGATTGTACACTGAAAATAATAAAGCTCTCAAAAGTGTGCTAAGAAACTAAGTAGGAATATAATTGGGGTCAATTTATTCCTATTTGTGGAAAGTTGTTTTCCATTAGGATTATAAATTTAATCGAGTGAACATTCCTTTCCCACCAGACATATTTCCTCAAATGCCTGTCTATCTGTCCATCCATCCATCCATCCATCCATCCATCCATTCATTTACCAATCCATCCATCTATCCATTCATCTGTCTGTCTGGTACTCTATTCATCTATCCACATATCCATCCATCCATCTATCCATCCATCCATCCAGCCAGCCAGCCAGCCAGCCAGCCACCCATCCACCCATCCACCCATCCATCCATCCATCCATCCATCCATCTATCTTATCTATCCATCCAACCATCTATCCACCTATCCATCTTATTAAAGCAGTGGCAATGCAAACAACAACCCAAAATGATATCTTCAACAGGAATGACTCTGAAGGGAAGGAAGGTTTTGCTTGGGTTCATTTTGTCTAACAGCTACCAACCCATTATCTACACCATTTCTCAACTTGGTATTACGATCCATTCTATTTCATTTCTGTTATCATTGACTTCCTTATTCTTCTAATTCTCTTTATTCCTTGCTTGCAAATCATTAAATTGTTTTTCTTCAGAAGCTGTCAAGCAGCCAGTATACGCATTTGTCTTTGACTAAAAGAATATTTTTTGTCTCTTCTCTGTGGTTAGGAGCACCTGGGCCTCCAGGCCTCCCTGGGACTGTTGACCTCCTGAGAGGGGAGCCAGGTGACTGTGGTCTACCAGGGCCACCAGGTCTCCCCGGCCCACCAGGCCCTCCAGGATACAAAGGCTTTCCAGGATGTGATGGAAAAGATGGCCAGAAAGGTACGAATGTTGTTCCGTTAACTAGTATGTGAACACCTTGGTTATCTTACTCTTGAGGGTCTGGGGTACTGTGCCACCATTTCTATTTCCTATGCAAACAAAGTGACTCCTTTCCAAAATGTCCTTATTTCCCCAAAGAGTCCTGAACTTTGGGTCACAGTTGAAGAAGTAAAAGGAAGAGACACAAGTTCATCTTTAGGCCCTAATAATATTCTTGGTAATCTTCCAGGCCAGAACTGAACAGTAGAAATGTGATGCAAGCCACATGTGAAATTTAAAAATATAGTAGTCACATGTTAACAAGTAAAAACAAGTGAACTTTCATACTTTATGTGATTTAGCATAATATATTTAAATATTATTTTAACATATAATTAATATACATTTATTAATGAAATAATTGGGCTGATTGTGCAAACCTAGTTCCTTTTGCAAATAAGCCACTCCTTCTTCCTGCCTTTGAAATCCCATGTGTGTTCCATGCTAACAGCACAGCTCAGGTAGGACTGGCCACATTTCAAGTGCCAACTAGCCATGTGTGGTTAATAGCTTCTGTATTGGACAGCTTAGTTTTAGACTGCTGACTTTGCTTTTTTATATTCATGCAAAGATCCCCAATCACTGAATTTCCCCACTCTTTGAGGTTAAAATATTTATTTTAATTATTTTTTATCCAACTGCTAATATTTGGGGAGATCAGTTTTTGGTCGCCAGAATTTCAGATAATTTTTAGGTTCAAAGAAGCTTAAAAACATGACTAATGAGTATCCATTTTAACTCCCCCATTTCATAAATAAGGAAGCTGGATATCAGAAAAAGAGCAGTTGAAATTTGCAAAAGGAGCCCAATAACTAGCACCTTGCCTGAGTTCTGAACCAAGTGTGAAATAAGGCAAAAGATTAGATCACAGATAAAAATCACTGTGAGGCTGCCATGACTATAGTGCAAATGGCATCTGTGGAACTGTGCAGTGCACAGCCTGTACAACAGCACGGAGCAAGCCTGTTCATCTATATTAGCAATGAAATCAATTTTAGAGAATGTGGCTCAAATCTACAGGTAAGTAGGCTTCCAATTATTGAACCTCAGAATTGGACTGACATGCTAACACTCTAGTCACCAACAGAAAGGAGGAAGGGGCTGGCTAACACTCTTCCTCCTTAGTTACTCTAGGAAATAAATCTCTGGACATAAAATTCAGGACTGAGGAAATAACACACCATATGAATATGAGTGATCTACACAAGAATACACAGGGAGTTAGAAATATTGGTGGAACTACTAATCATGCTTCTTGACTCCCAGTCCAGAGAATATAATGGCCAAACAGTGCTTTACTATAAAGAGAGTGAGTTTCCTCAGTTTACCTTTTATGACTTACACCGTGAGAAATATTAGGCACCTGTAGGAATAGAGTAGTGAACAAATTTAAGTAGAGTCTCTAATCTTATAAGGACAGAGTTTCCGCCTGGCTCAGTGGTTCACACCTGTAATCCCAACACTTTGGGAGGCCAAGGTGTGAGGATCCCTGGAGGCCAGTATAGTTCAAGACCAGCCTGGGCAACACAGTGAGACCCCCTCTCTACAAAAAAATTAAAAAATTATCTGGGCATGGTGGTGTGTGCCTGTAGTCCCAGCTACTCGGGAGGCTGAGGTGAGAGGATCACTGGAACCCAGGAGTTGGAGGCTGCAGTGAGCAATGATTGTACCACTACACTCCAGCCTGGGGAATGGAGCTAATAATAATAATAAAATTTCTTTTATAAAAAGCGTAGTTTCATGGAAGACAGACATGCACGCTAAGGGATATGTCAGTTTAAATCCAGTTAAGTGTCCTGAATGCAGAGCTTATCAAAAAGCAACTAAACTTCAGTTGGGATTCCAGGGAAGGCTTCCCTGAGAAAGTGAGACTTGGTCTTAACTCTAAAACATGAGGAAGACACCATGGATATGGAAGAAGTAAAGGAACATCACATATGAGGAACTGAACCGATGTGCCTAAAACTAAGAGAGTGAGGAGGAGAGTGGTTTGAACTTGGCTGGGGAGGCACATTGTTCTCGGATATTGAAAGCTCTTTCCTGATTTTCCCTGCAGTCCCAGTCCTTTGTCTCCAGAGAAAGTTCAGGGTTACAGGACTTCTTTTTCATTGTAGTTTAGTCTTGTCTTGATCATGGAACCATTTCCTTAGTTCTTTTGGTCGATCATGTGTTTCCTTCAGAGGCAACCCGTCTAAGCCCGACAGGGGAAAGCGAGGCTCATCTTGACTCTCAGGCTAGCTATGCCCTGCATTTTGTTGGAGTGAATTTCTGAATTCAGTCTATCAAACTGTCATTGTTTTTATCTTGTCTCATTCCAGTGCCCTCATTTTGATGTTTTGGTTTTTTTAAGGACCAATGGGATTCCCAGGGCTGCAGGGACCACATGGATTTCCTGGGCCACCTGGAGAGAAGGGTTTACCTGGACCTCCAGGGAGGAAAGGGCCCACTGGTCTTCCAGGTGAGCTTCCAACCTACGTAGAGCATTTTGTTTAAACATTTACTAAAATGGTCATCGTTCAGAAAGTAGTTAATATTCTGAATTACTAGCACATTTTTATTACTTAAGCCCTTTCTTATATTAAGAGTATATTTCTTTCAGGCTGCACTACAAAGTCTC
>NW_012116599.1:6464921-6466444 GCF_000951035.1 Colobus angolensis palliatus | reverse complement strand
GGGTTCACGCCATTCTCCTGCCTCAGCCTCCCGAGTAGCTGGGACTACAGGCACCTGCCACCACACCCAGCTAATTTTTTTGTATTTTAAGTAGAGACGGGGTTTCACTGTGTTAGCCAGGATGGTCTCGATCTGACCTCGTGATCCACACGCCTCGGCCTCCCAAAGTACTGGGATTACAGGCATGAGCCACCGCGCCCTATATGTTGATTCCTTTCACATTTCCTTTCTATGCATACCCTATACTTGGCAAATTAATACGAAATTTTCAGAAGCTTTTAAATGGAGTGAATTCCTGTATGCATTAAATGAGGGGATATTTGCAATAAGGAATCAACTAGAGTTTTCTATTGCTCAAGAGAGTTTCATTTCAAGTCATTCTACAGATGCAAACTCCATTACTAAATCATAGCTGCTCCTGTCAGTCACACTGATGTGGACTTTTTATGTAAAGAGATGCTGCCATTCTGCTTGTCACTGATGCTGCCTCGAATTATGATGCATGTTCTCAATCTATTTCATTTTTGTCCTAATCCACAAATTTGCAATCTCTTTGCACCCTGTGAAAATCATGGCCTGGCCTTGTTTGTTGTCTTCGGGTTCCTCCAGGTCCCAGAGGTAAGCTTTGCTATAAAATTGGTAATTTCCCCTCACTCTGGTTTCGAGTCATTTCTGTACTTGTCCTTTTTCCTCTGTATGGGTGAGCTAAACTTTGTTACATTTTTATAGATGGGGTACTCTAAGGATATTAGGCTGCAGTGCTTTGCTTCCTCGTTACAGATACAGTAACCTCATATTAGAGCATCCTAACACTTAGCCTCATTGATAGGTTGTCAAGGCAGTGTACATCCTTAGCCTACATAGTTTCAATTGGGGCATGAAATATGTGGGCTTTCTCTGTCAAAGGCTGTAGTACATACCAATGTAAGTTCCTTTTTTAAATTCTACAATATAAATACATAGAGCATCCGTAAAATAAATGGTATACACAACATTAAAAAATGGGGCCTCACCTCCCAGTAAGGGGCTGTGACAAGCCTTTCCTATTACACCCTCAAGTCCATTTTTAAGGAGCACATTTCTTTATGTGTTAAAAAGAAAATGTTCACTTAATGCTCTGCAATGCAAAAACAACATGTTATTTTGTGCCTGGTATTTTCAAAGAAAATAAAAAGCATTTCTCAAAAGAGAAAAAGAAAAATTGTGAGTGTTTTCATTTGTTCTTTCCAGGCCTCTGTTATTAGCCCTAATGAAAATTGCTCTGAATACAGACACCATGTATTACTTTTAAGGTCTTTAGAAGAGAGGCCTCAGCCCCCCAACCCTTTTTTTTTTTTGAGACAGAGTTTCGCTGTGTCACCCAGGCTGGAGTGCAGTGACACGATCTCAGCTCACTGTGAGCTCTGTCTCCCGGGTTCACGCCATTCTCCTGCCTCAGCCTCCCAAGTAGCTGGGACTGCAGGCGCCCGCCACCTCGCCCAGCTAGTTTTTCGTATTTTTAGTAGAGACGGGGTTTCACCGTG
>NW_012116599.1:6463515-6463931 GCF_000951035.1 Colobus angolensis palliatus | reverse complement strand
TGTTTAAGACAGAGTCTTGCTCTGTCGCCAGGCTGGAGTGCAGTGGTGTGATCTCGGCTCACTTCAGTCTCCGCCTCCCGGGTTCAAGCTCTCCGCCTCCCGGGTTCAAGTGATTCTCCTCCCTCAGCCTTCCAAGTAGCTGGGACTACAGGTGCACACCACCACGCCCGGCTAATTTTTGTATTTGTAGTAGAGATGGGGTTTCACCATGTTGGCCAGGATGGTCTCGATCTCTTGACCTTATGATCTGCCCGCCTTGGCCTCCCAAAGTGCCGGGATGACAGGTGTGAGCCACCGCACCTGGCCAAGCCTGAGTGTTCTCATCCATAACCTTCTCATAACAGTAGCACATACACAGTCTTGTTGGGAGGATTTAACAGTAAAAGCATTCAGCACAGGGCCTGATTTATGATAAA
>NW_012116599.1:6439213-6463105 GCF_000951035.1 Colobus angolensis palliatus | reverse complement strand
ACCATATTGGCCAGGCTGGTCTCAAACTCCTGATCTCAAGTGATCCACCCGCCTCGGCTTCCCAAAGTGCTAGGATTACAGGTGTGAGTCACCGTGCCCAGCCTGTGTTTTTCAAAGTGAGATTCCCAGATCAACGCCATCAGCCTCCCTGGGAACATGTTAGAAATGTACATGGCCCCCACTTCAGACCTCCTGACTCAGGAACTCTGGTTTCTAACAAACTAGCGACATGATTCTGAGGTGCTACAGTCAGAGTTATAGCTTTACAACGGTGCTTTTCAGCCGTAATGGACCCTGGAATCACAGGGGAGTTAAACAAACAAACAAAAAACTACTGTCACCCAGGTTCCACCCCCAGAAATTCCTATTTAATTAGTCTAGATGGGGCCCCAGTGTTAATAAGTACATTTGAAAAGCTCACCAGCTAAGTTTATTATGCAGCCAATGATGAGGACACTGCTCAGGCCACATCCTATTATCAAGTAAACCAGTATTTCTGGGAGTGGGACCCAGGCATCGGTATATTTCCACGACTCCCCTGGATAAGTCCAACGTTCACTCAGGGTTGAAAGTCACTGCTTCTGAGCCTCTAGCAATCCTGAAATTCTATGTGAGTGACGGACACTGTGGAAACCCATGTGGCGCTGCAGTGTAGGGTAAGGACTCAGGGACACATGAAGCTGAGCTTTAGGAACCCACCAGTCCCTCTTGCAATGCCACCTGTGGCTGCTACTCCAGTAAAACATGGCCCAGAGATTGGGTAATCCTGTGAGGGTCATCACATTGCTGCATCATCCAACCTTCACTGTTTCATCCTTCTGCTTCCTCTGATACTCCATTCACTCATTCCGTCAGTCCGACATGCTGGAAGTTTTTCATGCACCCTCCATGAAACAAGACAAATTCCTGCCTTCTTGGAACTTATACTGGATTGTTGAACCTTTACAAACATTTATACTGAAATTTATACTAAATGTGGACTGAATTTCAGCATAGTGTCAGAAGTCCAAGTTTAACCAGAGACTGTAGAAGGAGCTTGTTCATAAGCCTGTGTGCATCCATTACACAAGCAGTAATTCCAATTTCAGGTGAACCGGGGCCACCTGCAGATGCGGATGACTGTCCCCGAATCCCAGGGCTTCCTGGGGTGCCAGGCCTGAGAGGACCAGAAGGAGCCATGGGACTCCCTGGAATGAGAGGCCCGCCAGGACCAGGTATGAGCCGCATGCTGATTGTTCATTATTTTCACTGTATATTGCTGAAATGAAATTCTAGATGTTTTATTTTGTAGCTTTTGATATGGAGATTAATAACTAGTGAGAAGAAAACATGTCTTTCCCTTGTAATTTGTTTCTACCTTGATCCAAAGTACATCAATCATAGGCTAACTGGATCCACATATCCCTTCTATTTTTTTATTTTATTTTATTTTATTTTTGAGATGGAGTCTCACTCTTTTGCCCAGGCCGGAGTGCAGTGGCGCCATCTCGGCTCACTGCAAGCTCCGCCTCCCGGGTTCTCGCCATTCTCCTGCCTCAGCCTCCCACGTAGCTGGGACTACAGGCGCCTGCCACCACACCCGGCTAATTTTTTGTATTTTTAGTGGAGATGGGGTTTCACCGTGTTAGCCAGAACGGTCTCCATCTCCTGACCTTACGATCCTCCTGCCTTGGCCTCCCAAAGTGCTGGGATTACAGGAACCAGGGTGTTCTCTTTCCTTTCACCCCCCATGGCCCCACTGTGATTTGGGCTCTTTTTGGTTCAGGGACACAGGAATTGGAGGCAGAGCTGAATCTTGCACCGTTTGTTTTTCTTCTGGTTCCTCAAAACCAAGAAGTTAAGTGCTCAAGAGATGTCCCTCTCAACAGGAGTCAGACTGGTTCTTAGGTGGTTGCCAAAACAGCCCTGGAGCCTTCCTCAAATTAATGTGGGGTTTTCGTTGTGTGTGTTTGTTGCATTGCATCTGTGTTTGTGCACCAGGTTATTTGGGTGTTGGTTGTAGCAACTTCTTTTAATGGCCCGTGAGAACTGGGAATTGGGCCAGTCGTTACTTAACTCATCTTTCTTGATACTCCTTGCATGGATAAAGTTCTGTCAGTCGGTATTACTGGTCACTCAACCTTGTTTTAAAACCAAGCTGCCTTGTTAGGTACATATTTGCAATATCCAGAGCTGGGTCGCTCCAACTTATAAAAATAACTTCCAGGTCAAAGATGTGACCTGTAACTGGGTTCTGCAAATTCAATTCAGTAAGTACTTCCAGACTCCCTCTACTCTTTGTGAAGTATGCTACTACGTGGTGTGAGTGATACAAAGATGAATAAGATGTGTTTTCCCCCTCCAGGGTCTCATAATCCCATGAAACAAATAGAATATAAATAACTTAAAGTAATGGTAGATTATTACACAATTCATGTTAAAAAGGAGATGCAGGCCGGGCGCGGTGGCTCATGCCTGTAATCCCAGCACTTTGGGAGGTCAAGGTGGGTGGATCACCTGAGGTCAGGAGTTTGAGACTAGCCTGGCCAACATGGTGAAACCCTGTCTCTACTTAAAATACAAAATTAGCCGGGCGTGGTGGCGGATGCCTGTAATCCCAGCTGCTTGGGAGGCTGAGGCAGGAGAATTGCTTGAACCCGGGAGGCAGAGGTTGCCGTAAGCTGAGATTGCACCACTGAACTCCAGCCTGGGCAACAAGAGCAAAACTCCATCTAAAACAAAACAACAAAAAAAAAGAGTTGCAAGTTGAGGAGCCAGAATTGTTCAACAGGGAGATGGCAGGAGCACAGCCTGATTGGCCTAATAACCAGGCATCTAGGAGTCAGCAACATCTTTGTTACTGTAACTGTGGTCCTGGTTCAGCAACCAGCAGCAACTCGGGTCTGCCCCAGACCTACAGAATCAGAATCTGCATTTTAACAAGGTCCCCCAAATAGTGGCATACATATTCAAATTTGAGACGCCCTGACTATTATATGAATGCACTCCTTAAAGATTCAGCTAAGAGTAGAACCATTTTAGCAACACAAGACTAGCTGCAGGTTAAAATCACCTGGAGGATCTTGAAAGATTATTGGTGCCTGGGCCTCATCTCAGACTAATAGAATGTGGAAGGTGGCAGAGCCTGAATGTCAGCATTTTTCAATGCCCCCGAAGTGACTATAGCAGGTTGAAACGCAATGCTCCACCTCAACATCAAAACTGAGGTGAGAGGGGTGGCTGGGGTCACCCACTGTGGTGGCTTTGCAAAATAACCAAAGAAAGTAACTGGGAAGAGAAAAATATGTGAGCGGGTCAGTTCTTTACCCTTGAACATGATAGTTATCTCTGACATGAACAAGAACAAGATTCTCTCTCCATGGACTATGAGCTTCTGAAAGAGGGTCTAGTGCTTATGTGGCCCAGGTGTGCTCGCCTGTGATGTCTAATTCCTCCTGACTTAGGGCTGCATGGGCTCATCAGCTGCACGTGGCCACAGGAGGGTCTTCTCTGGGTTCCTGTGCCCTCTCTTCATTGGAGCCACTGACCCTGCCTGCTGGAAGCGAGGACACTCCAAGGCCACCTCTCTGCCATCTACATGATTATGATGTTTTTTACAAAGTGCCCCGTCTTTCTGGTGAAGCATTGCCTTCTCTTCCTATGTTCTTACCATGTGACCCAGCTTCCCTGGGGCTCCTTTTTGTCCTGTGCACCCACTCCCAAGCCCTTACTTTCTTCTGGGTCCCCTCTTCTCTGATAGGAGCCTCTGGGTTCCTGTTACAAAGGACCTCACTTCCCCGCCATGTATTCCTCAGCCTTGTCTATGGCCCATTGGCCACACTGGCTGTATTGGCCATCCTGTCCAGTTACTAAAGAGTGATAGGTCTATTCTAAGGGCCTAATGGCCAGCCCTGGCTGACCTGGGCCATCTGCAGGCCATGTTGCTCGTTCTCCAGTGTTTCTTGAAGGCATTTTTTTCAGCAGGGTGTGAGGAGCCATATATACCACTCCAGCCTGGGCAACAAGAGCGAAACTCCGTCTAAAACAAAAACAAAACAAAGCCAAAAAAAAGAGTTGCAAGTCAAGGGTATTGGGAGAATGGGATGGGCAGAGGTTAATTCCAGTGTGGAGAACTGCAGGACTGCTAGGACTCCAGCAAGAGCTGGTATTTGAGCATAGCTTTAAGGAAAGGTAGGGCTTATACACCACCACCATATATACCACCCTCAAGATCGAGTGCCATAAAGAAACAGCTGCCATAAAGAAACGGCTGCCACTAGAAAGAACAATGTTCACTTAAAATGACATTGTTGGTATCTTCCTGTTTTCCCTTCCAAAGCTTCTCTTTTCTGCTCCTCTCCCTCCTCCTCCCTGCCACCCTCAAGCAGACAAAAAAGATAACTACTGAGTACTGGGCTTAATTCCTGGGTGATGAAATAATCTGTACAACAAACCTCCATGACATGAGTTTTCCTATGTAACAAACCTTCACATGTACCCCTGAACCTAAAATCAAAGGTAAAAAAAATATTAAAAAGTATTATCTTTCGTCACTTAACTGATTTTGTAACCATGTGCTGCAGCTGAGACTTACATAAAAATGAACACACTTCTGGCTCTTTCCTCCCCAGTGTGTGTGGATGACAGCCACCATGAAGTGGGTCCATTAGGAGTTCTCCACCACGGGAGGCCTAACGCTCTTCTACACACGGATCTCTTTGATCTACACCTTTTCCTTCCAGGGCGGCCCTCAAAGGCTGAAGCTTCCTTCAGTGGACTCAAAAGTGTTATCCGTTTTGTTTTGAACTGTTCCTGCCTAATGGACGTTCCCACACCCTGTTGTGTTTCTCTTCAAGGCAACACTTGCCCTCTCAGGAGGTCATCCATCTAACACTGGAGGGTTTTTTTGATGTTTAGTTTTATTCTCTAAAACTAGTTCCAGGTAGGGAGCAAGTCCATAACGTAGAAAGCTCTGAACATAGAACTCGGGTTAAGAAGAGCCTTCCTTCCTGTTTCTCGGGAAATGTCTTCCGCCTGACAATTTCTCTCTGCCTCACCCTAAAAGGAGTAAAGCCCACGTGATAACATCTGGTGTCAGGCTTCTTTTTCCCAGATCCTCAGTGATCTCACCATGAGTCTGTACATCAGGAGGAATGCCTGCTGCTGCCGGTTCAGTGGAAGGGGGAACTCCTCACCCATACGCACTAGGGCAGCCCTTTCTTCAATATATTGCACGCTGGAATCATCTTATCGGGTGGGACGGAGAAAGGAATGCTCTGAGCTCACTGTTGGGGCCCCGTGTTCCTTCCAAGATAACTGATACTCTCTTGGAAGGTGGTGGAGTTCCAGATGCCACCAGCAGTGCCACCCCGGGAAGAGGAGGTTTCTGCCCGGTCACCAGGAAGGGCAGGGCTCCTCTCACCCAGATGGAGAGGAGGGGATGTGTCCTTTCTCACCTACTGAATGGTAACCACATACAGCATGCAGTCCAGGACACTGAAATAATCAGTTTCTAATCCTGGGAGTACAAAAGCATAACAGGAGCATATCGGACGCTGAGATGTCTACACTGAGTGTAGCTCAACCAGCACAGGGCATGGAGGGGAGAGACCAGCTGGTCGTAGGGATGGAAGAAGAAGGGGACACTCTCAGGCAGACAGTCTGAGGACACAATTTTACAAGCAGTGGGGCATGTGGAACCGAGGGCAGGGAAGTGAGACATCTACCTCATCACCCGAGCACTTCATTCCCCTGCTTCGGCTTTGGAGTCAGATGATCTTTGCTGCAACCACTCAACCCTGTTGCTGCAGCATAGCGGTAGATAACACGTAAATGAATGCATGGGTTCCACTGTAACTGGGGTTACTAAAATGGGCAGTAAATGGCCCACAGGCTGTAATTTGCCAACCACTGTTCTAGAGACTGTAAGAAGCTTGAGGACAGGATATTGTTGTATTCAGTGTGATATCCACACACAGGCCTGGGTCATGGAGGGTGTTTGGTAAACATTTGGTGAATGAATACGTGACTCTTGGATGTAGCCTACTGTGTGGAGCGGTTTCTCAACCTCAGTGCTGCTGACATTTGGGGCCCCATCATTCTTTATCCTGGAGGGCTGTTTGGTGGATTCTAGGATGTCGAGCAGCATCTCTCGCCCCTATCCTACTAGATGCCAGTAATGACCTCTTCCTCCATTTGAGGATCAAAAGTGCCTCCAGATATTGCCAAGTGTCTGCTGGAGGGTGGGGGGCAGCGGTGCAGAACCATCCAATGTTGAAGACCATTTACGTAGGGAGGGATGTGGCAGGAGATGGGAGATGCACCTTTAGCCTGTAGGGGAGGCATTTGGTGAAGGGGAAAAAAAAAACTTTATTACAAAAGAAAAAAAAAGGTAACTTAAAACTAAACACACTTTGGCCGGGCATGGTGGTTCATGCCTGTAATCCCAGCACTTTGGGCGGCCGAGGCGGAGGTGGATCACGAGGTCAGGAGATGGAGACCATCCTGGCTAACACAGTGAAACCCCGTCTCTACTAAAAATACAAAAAATTAGCCGGGCGTGGTGGCGGGCGCCTGTAGTCCCAGCTACTCAGGAGGCTGAGGCAGGAGAATGGCGTGAACCCGGGAGGCGGAGCTTGCAGTGAACCGAGATCGTGCCACTGCACTCCAGCCTGGGTGACAGAGCGAGACTCTGTCTCAAAAAAACAAAACAAAACAACAAAAAAAACCTAAACACACTTTTAAAAGACACAATTGCCTGGGTATTTTTCTAGTTTTATTGCCGCATGATCATCCTAGGCAGACTCTTTGGCCAACTGTTCTTAACCTTACTTCTATGTCATTACATATTTTCCTACAATATTATCTGTAGTAGCTGAGGAACATTGCCTTATCTGATTGTGCCACAATTTATTTAACCAGTACCTTCACCAATTATTGATTGGTTTGCTGCCAGCTGCTCTGCTAGAAATAAGTTAATCCAACAAGGCCCTGCTTTTTGGAGCCACAAGCTAGCAGAAAATGAAGACATGGAGCGAGTCAGTTCAGAAGTGTTGAGTGTTAACAAGGGGTAATGTGGGAATTTCTAAAAGGGGAGCTGAACCTGGGGGTAGGGAGGGGGCGTCACAAGGAACATTTAAGGCTTTGGTTCTTGAGCTTCATGGACCATCAGAATCCGTGAAGAGCTTGTTAAAACGCAGCTCGTTGGGGCCCACCCTAGACCTGATTTGTTAGGTAAGGAGAGGGCTCTGAGAGTCTTTATTTCTAGCACGTTCCCAGGTGCTGCCACTGCTGCTGCTAGTCCAGTAACTACTCTGATTTAAGGAGTTTCCACTTTCTCACTATGATAAGCAACTGGTAATGATATCTTACGTATGTGCATCCCTGATTATCATGAAGAAACAGTGTAATGGATAAGAACAGAGGTTCCTGAAATAAGGGCCGGGCGTGGTGGGTCACGCCTATAATCCCAGTACTATGGGAGACTGAGGTGGGCAGATCACCTGAGGTCAGGAGTTCGAGACCAGCCTGGCCAACATGGTGAAACCCAATCTCTACTAAAATCACAAAAAAATTAGCTGGGTGTGGTGGCGTGCACCTGTAGTCCCAGCTCTGAGGCAGGAGAATTGCTTGAACCTGAGAGGCGGAGGTTGCAGTGAGCTGAGGTCATGCCACTGCACTCCAGCATGGCCAATAGAGTGAGACTCCATCTCAAAAAAAAAAAAAAAAAAAAAAAACCTGGCATGGTGGCACGTGCCTGTAGTCCCAGCTACTCGGGAGGCTGTACCTTTAGCCTTTTGGGGAGGCAGGAGAATCGCTTGAATCTGGAAGGCAGAGGCTGCAGTGAGCTGAGATACTGCCACTCTACTCCAGCCAGGGCGATAGAGCGAGACTCCATCTGGAAAAAAAAAAAAAAAGAGTAGAGATTCTGGAAATAGATGACATGTGTTCATAACTCTGGCTTTACCACATAACCCATGACTCAGTTTCCTGATCTGTAAGAAGGGCTGATTGTGAGGATTATGTGGATTCACTAACATAAAAAGCACTTAGAACATGACCTGACACAGAATAAACAGTACGTGTGTTTGCTATTATTGTTGTTTCTTTAAACTAAATTTCCTGAGTAGAATTTCTGGTTTCAAGAATAGGCAGAAATGTAGGATTTTCAAAATATGCCACTAAGGTCATCACCGGAAAGAGTTTTAAAGTTAAATCATCTATAGCATTTGTTCTCGAAGTGTGGTTCCTGGGACTGGCAGCATCAGCATCACCTGGAGACTTCTAGAAATGCAGATTCTCAGGCCCCACCACAGACCTACCAAGGCAGATACTGATTTCTACCAAAGTGTGAGCCAGTGTTGCAGAATGTCTTTGGGCTTCTGTTCTCAGGAGCAGTAGTGACTGTGTCATTGTGCTGTTTAGTCCTGTGTTTCCTATTGATGTTGCTCAGGTGGATTGGAGGAGGAAGATTAGAGTCCAGGGCTGCTCTAGGCAAGTTAGCTACTCTACTATGTGTGGACGCACAGTCAGGGCCTCACCTGGGGCCACTGAGGGACAGGGAGGGGCCTGTGTGGGAAATCTTTGATTCCTGGTAGCTTGCAACACCAAGTCAAACCTCCTTAACCCTCCATGCATCCTTTTCATGACAGGGTTGCTGCTTTAAGGGCAGAGGGTTTCGGTCAGAGTCTGTGTTAACAGACTCATTTAATGGTTATCAGGCAAGGCTGTCCCTTAGTAGGATAGGGGAGGGAGGCTCCATGAATTCCTCAGTTGACTGGCATCCTCAGCTTTGTCATCATCCCCCAGTCACTGGAGGGCGGAGACAAGAGTGACAGCCACTTAAGCAAGCCCCTTTGACTTAATGTTTGATTTTAGGCTATGTGTTGGTCTGCTCGGGCCGCCACAACAAAGTATCACCGACATGGTGGCTTAAACAACAGGCAGTTCTAGATGCAGAAATTCAAGATCAAGGAGCCACGACAGGGCTGGTTTCTCCCAAGGCCTCCCTCTGTGGCTTGCGGATGCCACCATCTTCCTGTGTCCTCACATGGCCTCTCCTCTGTGCCATTCCAGGGACATGGATCCCCGGGGTCGCTTTCCCTGTCCAAATTTTCTCCTTGCATAAGGAGACTAGTCAGCCTGGATTAGGGCCCAGCCTAACAGCCTCATTTGAACAGAATCACCTCCTTAAAGGTACTGTCTCCAAATACAGTCACATTCTGAGATATGGGGGCTAGGACTTCAACATATGAAATTTGGGGGTACACAGATCAGCCCATACCAGGCTACTCTGTAGCAGAGAGAGAGAGAATGAATAGAAAGAGAATAGAATAATAAGTAGAGACTGGAAATCTGGAGAAGGCTAGTAATTCAGGAAATTAGGTGTAATAGTAATAGACTCGCCCAAAGACAATTATTGTGTGTGCTCCCTTGACTGAAGGGAGATGGTGGCTAATGAATTGAGGCCTTGACAAAAAAGTAACTGCATACTTAGAGAACCCCTCAAGGATTAACCCAACTGCGGCCAAGTCCCCCAGGTTATATCCAGAGCTCTGCAGCTTGTCAGGGGCAGGGTCTGGTGCTTGATGGCCATTGCACTTCATCCCCTTGGGCCCAAGTTTCCTCTCCACATGTGACTGGCTCTGTGACCTTTATGAGCCCCAGTCTCTTCACTGGTATGAGTACCTAGTCATATGGCTGCTGGCAAGACTGAACCGGACAATCCACATGCAGGGATGAACATCGTACCTAGCACATTGTAAACACTCAGTAAAAAGCTTTTTTTAAAAATTGGTGCACCTATCATGCTCCAGATTTAACGTGACCCCAAATGAAACCAGTTAAATTTCATTCATTTCTCCATCTAGGCTTTTAAACAATCATTATTAAGGAACATATTTATTATAAATGCCATACATGTTCAATAGTTTTTTTTTTTTTTTTTAAGTCAAATATACAAGACTATGAAGAAAATGTGAAAACCTGTCTCTCAGCATCTCCCTGGTCTGGCTTCAAATCCTGGCCCAGCCCCTAAGCAAATTATTTGACCTCTCAGAGCCTCAGTTACCCCAACTGCAAGCGGCGATCGTAAAATGCCAACTTCATATCATCGCAAAGACTAAAGGAGCTGATGCATGCAGCCAAAGTGGGAAGGAAGCCTGGGGCGGGCACATGGTATAGGCACGGTAAATGCTAGCAGGTGTCATGGTTGCTTTCACCACCAGCATCATAAACTTTTGTGCAGGGTGCAAAGGAGAGCCTGGGCTGGATGGCAGGAGGGGTATGGATGGCATTCCTGGGTCTCCTGGGCCTCCCGGACGTAAAGGTGACACAGGAGAAGACGGCTATCCCGGAGGACCAGGTAGAGTTTCAGTCTCTCCTCTTTTCTCTGACACTGTAAATCTTAGAGTTGTATACAAAATCTCTGACCTCTCAAGTGGCTTTCCAAACGGGATCCTATTCAGATCATTTGCCTTAGATGCCGACTCACCAGGTATCAGAGACAGAAGCAATGAGAACAGAGTGGGATGCATCTCCTATGATCTAACTGATGCTAAACCATCATAAAACCTAGACAAGGCCCTGCATCCTATTCAGTATTTTCCCAAACTGCTATACATCATCATCGAAGTCTTGGCCATTTCTGCGGTTCACTTTCCAAGGTCATGAAGGGACTGTCGGCCTGGTGGCCGTGGGGTCACCCCTGAGAGGCTGTGATGAAGACCTTAGGGATGATGTGTGTGTGCTCACCCTCTGTAAGTGGCCGAATTGCCTGGTTTCCTGAGTTCACATCATCTTATCATATAACTATTAGTACACTGATGTAGGAAACAAGGCTCTTTCTTAAAAAAAAAAAAAAAAGGTGGGGTGGGGGGGAAGTGGTGTTGGGAAAGGGGAGCTAGGACTCTTCAGAATAGAAGTGTGAAACAATGCGCCAGGAAGCTCGTTAGGCACATGGATCCAAAGAGCACAAGACACAATCCCATCCCCAGAGAGTACCTGGCCAGGGGTGCAAACTCCTGTACCAGGTTAGTAGTGGGTAGAAATGAATGAGGAGGGCTGGGTGGGGTCTGTAGCAGAATGGAGCTTTGGCTAAAAGCTGCAGCTCAGCTCCAGCCAATTATAGTCTACGGAAATGTGGGCCTACACTCTGCTCTTTTCAAGTTCAAAATATCAACTTGTAAAATCCTTACAGGTCAAAACACATGAGCAGGCCTGATTCAGTCCACAGGGTACTGCTTTGTCATCTCTGGTTGACAGTGTAGACGGGGAGAACCTACCAGTCTTGCAGAAGCAAGAGTAGAACACAAAAACAAAATACCTTTTGGTTTCAATGTCTAACTTCACCTTTTGCTCTTGGTAATTAGAAACAGCTCCCGGCCTTCTTCAATAGTTCAGCGCCTTAGAGGTGCTGGAGGATACAGACCCTGCTCACGTTCTCTAGAACTGTTGATTTCCCATCTGCCAACAACAATGCTAGAATGAGGCCTTCCTTGCATTTCCCTCTCTTCTCAAAGAAGAGAGCCACACTTGTAGATGTGGATCCCAAGCCTTTGCCCTTCTGAGAATGAAGCTGACAATATGCTGGAACCAGGGAAGAGGTCTGGGAGGTGTAAGAAAGACCGACTTTGAGGAGCCCCTGCTCTGCAGTTCAGTCTGGGGAGTCCACACTTGCGGTGTGTCATTACACTGTCCTCGTTCTTTTCTTCCTAGCGTATTTCATAACTTACCTTTTGTTATGCTTATTGTTTCTTATTTCTCTTCCTCAAGTGTAATGCAAGCTCTAGGAGGGCAGGGAATTTTCTCTGTTTTTTGTCTTTATGCTAATGTAGCCCAGGCACCTAGGAGTTGCTTGGAACAAATACTTGCTGACTGAGTTGTGTGTACCTTGGCTGTGTAACTGTGTACATTCCAGAAGGCGAGGCTGGGCTGAGTCATGCTCCCCTCTGCTCCCTGAGTGCTTAGCACAGTGCCAGAACAGAGGTGCTTAATGTATTTGTTAAACTGAACCCCCTAACCTGCCTTCGTTTTTTTTTTCTTTGTTCCTCCAGGGCCTCCTGGTCCCACTGGGGATCCTGGGCCCAAAGGGTTTGGCGCTGGATACCTCAGTGGCTTCCTACTGGTTCTCCACAGTCAGACAGACCAGGAGCCCACCTGCCCCCTGGGCATGCCCAGGCTCTGGACTGGGTATAGTCTGTTATACCTGGAAGGGCAGGAGAAAGCTCACAATCAAGACCTTGGTATGGATACAGGATCACCCATGTCCATTGCCTGAAGAGTAAAATTTGGGATTAATTTTACTGATTCATCAACACCTTAAATGATCACTAATCTTATATGGGATTATTCTGACTTTTTTAAAAAAACACTAGCATGCTCATTCTCAGCTAATCCTTTAAACTTATGATCCTATGAAGTATCAAAGAAGCTCATTCTGGCTATAATTATTATCTGGCTATAATAAGTATATTATCTGGCTAATAAGTATATTATTAGTGTTATAAAAATGATTCTTCCTCAGTAAGTTAAATGTAACTCTGTTATCAAATGTACTTTTTGCTTCTAAATATAAATTAGCCAGAATGTGGTCAGTTCCTGTACTTATATGTAAAATGGTGCAGCCACAGCACCCTGATGGTTATGTTACAGCACTTGCCAGCATCAACTCCCTACCCTACTACAATTTGTTCTTAAATTACAGAAGTTTACTTTGAGGGTCATCTCTTGGTGCTCTTTGTCAATTTTCTTTTCCTTTCTTTTCTTTTTTGAGATGGAGCCTTGCTCTGCTGCCCAGGCGGGAGTGAGTGCAGTGGCACGATCTTGGCTCACTGCAACCTCCGCCTCCAGGGTTCAAGCGATTCTCCTGCCTCAGCCTCCTGAGTAGCTGAGACTACAGGCTTGTGCCACTATGCCTGGGTAATTTTTGTATTTCTTTGCCATGTTGGCTAGGTTGGTCTCGAATACCTGACCTCAGGTGATCTGCCCACCTTGGCCTCCCATAGTGCTGGGATTACAGGTGTGAGCCAACGCACCCAGCCCTTGTCAATTTTCAATAGTAAATTTGCAAGCTGCAGGGACTGATTTTACGTCAAAGGCTTAAGTACCTGGCTGTTGGGAAACACTGTCTTTCCAAGAAAATCATGGTTAGAATGGAAGGTGCAGGAAGGATATGCTGACGGGGACAGTTGACGGTGAGGTGCTTGCCATTGCTCTCAGTAGGCAGTGACCCCAGCTGTTAATAGGGTGGTCAAAGAGTGCAAACCTGGTGTGGCAACTACTTATACATCCCCTGCATTTCTCCCTTGGGTTTGGCATGGCTTTTCCCATCACAAGGGGCCAGTTTCTTGGAGCACAGGAGAAAGGAGGAAGTGATGTTTAATATCCTGAATCAGTTTCCTTCTCTCCTCCTCTCCCTCTGCCATCAATTTCTTTCCTGCCTGGTGTTTGTATCATCAGTCTTGCGTCTTCCCCCTTGGTCTAACCAGAGCACGTATCTTAAAACTCTGCAGAACTCTTGGGATAAAGTCCAAACTCCTTAATGAGATTGACAAAGGCTACATCCAATGGTCTGATTTATCACTGGACACCCCTGAGACAGACAGACAATACAGACACCCTCTCCTCACATTCCCTGCACTGAACATGTCTGAGTTCTCTGAGCTCCACGCTCCCCTATCTCCGGCCCCCTCTGACGCTGTATCTCTCTTTTGAGTAGTCACTACCACCATCTCCAAGCCTGGCTAAATCCTTTTCATATTTCAAGTCCTAACTTAAAATCACATATTCCAGTTATCCTTCCCTGAGGTCCCAAAACCCTACACTTCTCATTCTTAGGGCTTGTTGTGCTATATTTTCATTGCTTGTTTGCTCATCCAGTTCCCCGCTAGGCCATGAGCTTCCTGAACGCAGAGATGTGCTCGGCGCTCACGTCCAGCACCTGCCCCCCTGCTTGGCTCATGAGTGAGGGATGAGGGGATGAGGGCTGGCCCACAGGACCAGGGAGGTGTCAGAAATGGCTTCCCCACCACAGAAGTAGGCTTTGGCGAGGGCCTCCAGATTCCAGAACACGTATCTGCAAAGGCCAGATGGAGGAAGGAAGGGTTTGGGAACACCTGCATGGGGTGCTTGGACACCAGCTGTCTCTTCTTCCTTCCCAAGGTCTGGCAGGGTCTTGCCTTCCTGTGTTTAGCACGCTGCCCTTTGCCTACTGCAACATCCACCAGGTGTGCCACTATGCCCAGAGAAACGACAGATCCTACTGGCTGGCCAGCGCTGCACCCCTCCCCATGATGCCACTCTCTGAAGAGGCGATCCGCCCCTATGTCAGCCGCTGTGCGGTATGCGAGGCCCCAGCCCAGGCGGTGGCGGTGCACAGCCAGGACCAGTCCATCCCCCCATGTCCGCAGACCTGGAGGAGCCTCTGGATTGGGTATTCATTCCTGATGGTGAGTCCCGTGCCCTTGAACCCTGGCACATTCACCGTTTCCTAACACCTTCTCCCGTCCTTTCTGTCTGGATTGGACAGTAGTTCGGAGCACTCTGCACTTAGGACATAAGGTCACAGAGGCTGTTGCAAACCATAGTCTGTTGGGATGCAGGGCCATTATCTTTTAAAAACACTGGGATTGATTTTGATCACATGGGTAGAATTTAGAAGATGAATTTGCTTCAGCCACCGGTGAAACTGGAGCCAATTTGTGTGCATACTCACCACGCTGACTACGGCTCCTTTTCAGCAGCTTGTATTTTGTTCTTTATAGAATAATCTAAGGAAAAAATGTTAAGATCAGACCCAAACCTGGGTGTGTCCCTGACTGGGTCTGGTGTTGTCTGTGTGTGTCTGAGCCCTAATTCTCTCTTGTTTTCTGGGTAGCACACAGGAGCTGGGGACCAAGGAGGAGGGCAGGCCCTCATGTCACCCGGCAGCTGCCTGGAAGATTTCAGAGCAGCACCGTTCCTTGAATGCCAAGGCCGGCAGGGAACTTGCCACTTTTTTGCAAATGAGTATAGCTTCTGGCTGACAACAGTGAAAGCAGACTTGCAGTTTTCCCCTGCTCCAGCACCAGACACCTTAAAAGAAAGCCAGGCCCAACGCCAGAAAATCAGCCGGTGCCAGGTCTGTGTGAAGTATAGCTAAGAGAATGCGAAATTCACCAACACGTGGCCAAGAGGAACTTCCTAGGGGGCTGACTTCCTAAACTGTGCTAAGAGACGCCATGGTGCTCATTTTGGACTCTCTTTCAGTAGTTCCTTCTGTTTTGTCGTGGTTATTCCCAGAGTCCTCTGGTTCCTTTACACATTAACCTCCCAGTCTAGATGGAACCTAGATACTCTTATTTTACTGAGGATGACCGAAGAACTGGCTTTATTTAAACATATGCTAATTCTCAGAAACGCAAGTAGATGATAAAGGCCAGATTACAAATTACATTACTGAAAACTTCATTTGTGGGTGAACAGTGTCTCAAACAATAGAAGTCAATTACTCTATAATACAGTGGGCTTCTGGATAGATTTTACAGGAAAAAATAAACAGGTCAATGAATGAAACTAGAAAGCAGAGATTTTCAACATTTCAGAATGATTTCCTCTGTAATCTATTTTTCCATATACTTTAAATAATGGTAAAACCACGACCCAAAGTGATTTTTTTTTTTTAAAGAGGAAACAAAAAAATTCACACTGCCAGCATTAACAGTTCGTTTCAAAGGAGAATGAATCATGATGCCAGAAAGGCCCACAGTCGCCGTATTCCAGAGATGCGACATTAGCATAAACACATCACAGATGAATATAAAACATTATGTTCTCTTCTGCATTTTTCAGAGAATAGAAATGCCTACTTTGGCAACCCTTTTGAAAAGTAGCAATTATGGAAAAAAATATATTCAATAAGAGATTAGGAGCCTAAAAGCTATTAGTGAATATTAAGGTAGTTATTCACAAAAATTGACTCCCCATTGCAGGGAACTTCCAGACAGACCACTTTTCCCCAGTCGGGGTCCGGCGTGTCACCGGTGTGTGCATGCTAATGGAACTGGCGCTACATGGGGCTTACTCAGGCAGGCACATGCTTCATACAAAGCATCTCACTTCCCTCCCCAGGAGAGCCTGCACAGCTTCTTGCACTCACAACGGACACTTTTCTCCACACACATAATGGCAGCTCACTCGGGGATGTGACAGAGCTATCATTATGCACTTGGGAGAAAATTAAGGGCCGACTTAATTAAACTTAGGTAAGAAGATTCATTTAAGTCAGGGTTACACCACCAGGAGGACATGGCATTATCTTTAAACGAAACAAAGACGATTTATAATTTGAATTTTATGCTCCCGTGGTTGGCTGTTACAGGAGCATCCCATTTTGCCAGTTTTAAAGACATTCTTGTATTTAATATCAGTCTCATACCAAGGCAACAGTTTGACATTTGGCATTAGTATTTTCTATAAAAGTTTAGAATGTGTGTCAATTTACACCGAGTATTTTTTCTGTAAAGCAAAAGATCCCTTTTTCTATTTTGCTAGGAATTTGGTGATCTAATCCTAAATTTAAAAGATTTGTCGGGAAAAAATTTTTAGGAAACTCACCTTCCTCATCTAAAAGAAAAAGGCATTTTAGAAAAAACTAAAGAAATGTCTCATGAGCACAACACTCATTTCAGTGCTTAGTTTCCATGCACTTAAAAATCTTAATTGAGAAGAAAAACTCAATTAAAATTTTGTTTATAAGAGATGTTTTCCTTGCCAAACTTTGATTTGGAACAAACTCTTATATGCAGAACAAATTTCAAATGAGTTTTGCTATGGGCTGTCCCCGGGGTGGCAATTTATTTTAAGAGTATTTTCTGGTAAAAAGAAAAATGTGTATTTTAAGATGAAATCTTTTCTTGATGTAGCAAAATATTTCCTAGTTCATGTGGCCCATTTAATATTTTTTAAACCATGCTCTGGCATGTTGAATATTTTTGTGCACCTAAAATTTGAGCCAATTTCAATCTTATTTATACTTACCTTTCTCCTTCCAAAAAAGCTGTATCTATTACCAAAAGTCAACTCTCCTAAAAGTTCAACTTGTTCATCTTGAACTTGGCCTGAGAACATTTTCTGGGAAGAGGTAAGGGTGACAAATGAAACATCAGAAACGTATCTTGCTTGTTTAATTATTTTAAACACTTTAATGTTGGTATTAGAATATTATCTTCATAAGTTAATCAATAAGTGAAAAAAAAAAAAAAAAGAATCCACACAAACACAGCCTCAATTATGTAGACAGTTTACTCCAAGTGAGCTTGGGAAGGTATCAGACTGTGCAAAATGTTAGTATGACAAGAGCTGTCTCTAAATGCAGCATTAACGCTGCCCTCGAATTTTGCAAAAGAATTCTAAAGGATCAAAAGGGCAGAAAAATAGGAAAAATAACTTATTGGAATAGAAGATCCTATTATCTGAAACCATTATTTTCTTCACCGGGTTATATATCAATGCGCCTTCAATTACTCTTTCTCTGTGGAGGTGATGGACAAAGCTTTTAAGTTGTTCTCCTAACCCATTATTGGAGATGATCCTTATCAAACCCTCCTCTCCCTGTCTCCCCGCCAACCTTGTAGACTGGAACGTGTCTCGATTGCCCTAATGGGAACGGTTCTGTGCCCGTGCTGGAAATCTGGGATGCTTACTTCTGGGTTCTGATTCTCAGTGAGTGGAGCCCATTCATCCAGGCAGGTTTCCATGCTATGCGTGGCCCTTTCGTTCTGCTCTCACACTCCCCACATTGAAAGCTGAGTCATGGCTACTTTGGATGGCTACCTCCTCTTTAGCCCCATGCCTGTTTCACACAGCCTTTGTCTTCCACCTCCACCTTTTCAGTAGGCATCTCCCACCTGGTGCTTTAGTTTCAAATCCCAGTTGCCATCTAAGATCCACCCAAACTTGATTTTGTCACCCTCTGGATTAGAATCCTTCTATGACTCCACTGCCCATGAAGTCCAAATGACTTCCTATGGGGTGAAAGGTCCACTGGGGACTGTTCGAGGGTTCCCTCTAGGAGTATTTCCTGTCACGATGAACTGTGTGCAGCTCTACAGACACTCCCAGCACCTCTTCGACTTGGCTCCTGCTTCACCAGTGGTGTCCTCCCTGGGGTCAGTTTACCCTGTGTGGGAGGTGAATTCCCTGGGGGAAATTTGGGCTCCCTTCTGCTGCTCTTGTGCAGTGCACGTGGCTGTCCTCATTTTCTCTGTTCCCCATTGCTTCTTCAGCATCTCAGTGCACTTCCTTCATTCCATTGCCAAAATGTAAGCCCCTTGAGGGCAGGGACCATGCTTGACTCATTTTGATATGCCCACTGCCTAGCACAGAGTTGAACACACTGCTGCCAATTCTTTTTTTCAATGACAATTCCTTAAACTCATTAGGCATTAGGTGTTCCGCTCTGCATATAAGGCCTTCATCAGCAAGAGGGTTACAAGTATAAACCATTTCCTACTTCAGAATATTTTAATGTTCAACTTATCTGTATACCCACATTCTCTTGTTACAATTATTGCCAGAAAGCCAATTGATAAGCTTTCAATGGGCTTATCACACCCCTCCAAAAATAGATTTTTGTTTTTTCTATAAATGGCAATTTCAGACATGAGATTTGAGAGATGTGACTGAGAAGACCCCACAGTAAAATGTGACATGACTTACCTTATGCTGTAATTTGTATTTCCTCAGGATTTAAGAGCTTCCTAGCATAAAATCTTTGCTAAACGTCTGTATACATGTTATTGGTGCTCCGAAAAATAGTCAATGGAATGGTGTACTACAACTGGGCTTTATCATCTTATTCTGAACCTCGTGTAGATTATAGTAAAGCAAACCATTCAGTGTGTTCCAGGAAATTATATTAGATCTGTGTTTCTATCAGTTCACTGGAATAATCTGATAATTGTTACTTTTACTTGGTATGGCTGCAAGAATAGCGGAAAGAGGAGGACTTGAGAGTTGGTCGAACCCGGGTTTGAAATCTGGCTTAGTCATTTTTCAGCTGTTACCCTGGGTGAGTTTTGCCAACTTTCTTAGCTTCATTTCCCTCATTAATGCGGTGGGACATAACAGCTACTCTTGCATTGAAAATTAGGTTAGATTACCTGTCTAGCATACCCATCATCATACACTTAATGATGGTCACATTTTGTATTTAAAATAAACTAATACGAAAAATATTTCTTGTTTTTATTTTACACAGAATTATTCTCACAGGGTATATAAATTACTGATTAGAATTATTTATATGTGGCCAATTCTTAATGTCATTGGGAATGCTGTTTCATTTCAATCCTCAAAGTTACTGTAGCACAGAAAATATCACAATTTCCTGCAGGGATATTATCAGTAAGTCCTGCAGGGAACAAACAATTGACATTAAAAATAAGTACTCTGCAATTGTCACTGTTATTATCTGCCAGAAACTCTGCATAATGCATTTTAAACCACCAAGGCTGGCTGCCACATCCATGTGAAATGCTTGAATTTTATGGTGCTTAAATATTTAATGATTCATGGGAAAAATGTGAAATGTGTCTAATAAATTGCATCCCTTTCTCTAACCTCTGGTTGTAAAGTTAAAGACTTTTAGCATGTAACTTTTGCAAGATGCCTGGTCTGCCATTGGCACTTAAATCTTTGTTGTATTACAATTTTATAACATGGTTCACTATATATAAAATTCTGTGATGACTTCCAAAAACAACTGTGTTTTATCTGGTGCATTTATTTTCTTTCAAGCCAATGTGGGTTTACTTTTTTTTTTTGCTTTCTAGCTTACATTGTAATGTGGCTCACACTTGTGGAAGTGTGAACTGCAGAAGGGAAGAGTGTAGGCTGGAAAGGATGGGATTCAGAGGCTCTTGGCAACACTGTTCTATGCAGAGTGATGGGGCGCAGAAGAGGAATGAAAGCAGGCCTCATGGGGAAGGTCTGTATCAACCCCAGGGGAGGTGCTTGGGCAGTGGCCAGTGGGCATGGGGCTTACACCTTCTTGGCCTCAGCTGTCTTATTAGCTGAGTGAGAATAAGACCACCTGCTTCACAGCACTGTTTGGGGGATTCAAGGTGTGAAAGTCAACTACAAAGAGATTTATGAAACCAAAGACATTGTTAGTTTTAACCACAGTGACTTCAAGTCAGGAGTTAGGTATTGATTACATTTCTCTTTACAGCCAGACATGGGGATAGGTGGAGTGTAGATATTTAATAACTGTTTTGTGGACTTTTTTTTTTTTAAAGAGTCATGATCTTACTCTATTGCCCAGGCTGAGTGCAGTGGTACAATCATGGCTCACTGGAGCCTTGACCTCACAGGCTCGAGTGATCCTTCTGCCTCAGCCTCCCCAGTAGCTGGGCTACAGGCATGTGCTACTGTGGCTAATTTTTAAGTTTTGTAGAAGCAGGGTCCTGCTCTGTTGCCCAGACTAGTCTTAAACTCTTGGCTTCAAATCATCCTCCTGCCTCAGCCTGCCAAAGCATTGGGATTACAGGCATGAGCCGCTGCACCCAGCCTTGGACTTACTTTTAAGTAGGAAGGAACTTCATTGGTATTTGGGTCAACCTTTTACCTGATAAGAGAAATAAGGATACTCAACTAACATTTCCTGACCATCTACTATGTGACAGGAACAGTACTGGCTCTGCTATATATGCTTCCTGTCAACCCTACAGCTGTCCTATTTTGCAGACAAGGAAACTGAGCTTTTGAGAGAATAAGTAACTTCTTTAAGGTCATACAGTCACCATCTAGTAGAATCCAAACCCTCGTCTGTCTGTTCTTAAAGATAATGCTTTTATCCTTTACTCCATTACCTCCCAGGGGCTTTCCCCATTTGTGAAATGGTTAGAAAATAGAGGGTCTCACATAGAGGTGTCCTGGATTGCTCCTGTCACTGCAAAGCCCCTTGTTTTACAGGTTCTAAGGTAGCCCATCCAGCTCAGCTTGGAGACTCTCTCAAGCTGTTCTGGAGGGAAGGGGTGAGGAACCCATGAGGACAGAGCTCTTCTGGGGGATCCCAGAGGCCTATATCTCAGGCCATGTCTCCTGTATTAGTTCATTTTCATGCTGCTGATAAAGACATACCCGAGACTGGGCAATTTACAAAAGAAAGAGCTTTATTGGACTTACAATTCCAGGGGCCTGGGGAGGCCTCACAATCATGGCAGAAGCTGAAAGGCACGTCTCACATGGCAGCTGACAAGAGAAGAGAGCTTGTGCAGGGAAACTCCCCTTTTCAAAACCATCAGATCTCGTGAGACATATTCACTATCAATCACCAGAACAGCACGGGAAAGACCTGCCCCCATGATTCCATGACCTCCCACCGAGTCCCTCCCATGACATGTGGGAATTCAAGATGAGATATGGGTGGGGACACAGCTAAACCATATCACCTCTGGAGCCCCTAGAAACCCAAGGTCAGTCATTTAGGGCAACTGCTCTGAGCTGGAGAAAGGAGGATCTGAAGGCCCTTACTTGATGCTCAGTCTCTGCAGCACCAGCCAGCTTAGTCATTTTTGTTCTCCCATTTGCCGGCAAGGCAATTCCTTCATACATTATTTCTAGGGGGTAGCTTGCATCCTCAGTGATTATATACTTGGTGGTTATAATTTTATCAGCCAAAGATGAAATTCTCAACCTGTAATCATTATTATGTTTGATAAAAGTAGGGAAAATTGTATAATGAGGAGTAAAATGTTCTTCTGGTCCCCAAGCAGTCAGTCCACTTTACATGCAATAAATGGTGTTAAATGCACTTGTGTGCACTGAAATTTGAGAAGTACTTTGGTGCCTGTAAACCACAGGGGACTTGCTAAAATGTAGATTCGGATCATTTGGTCTGTGGAGCAGCAGTCTGAATTTGTAGAAGCTCCCAGGTGCTGTGGGCCCCGGGTGCACACCCTGAAGGGCAGAGAGGTTGGCCTTGTGCTCCTCTATAACGAGAGTCTGAAGACCTTGTTCAATTGTGTTAATAATTATCTGATACTAAGGACATGCAAGATAGATTTAAATTGCTGAGGGAGAGGATCTTGTAAAGAGACAGTATCTCAAGGTCAGAGGCAGGCAATAACTTGCAAGCATCTCAAATAAATATCATGAATCTCTTAAGTTACAAACTTTCATTTGATTTTCGTTTTTAGAATTTCCATCCAGGCACTAAACAAGTTATCTAAGGGGGAAATAGAGTGAGAGAAAGAAACAGTAATTTCACAACTTCCTGGCAGAAACCCTCACTGGAGGTGGCTGAGCAGTGTTTTTCAAAACACTTAGAGAAGGGATCCAGTTTCGCATCCAGAGAGCCACATAGCAGAAGTGTTTTTTCTAGGGTTTTGCTTGTGTGTGTCTCTTTAAGCCACATGATACCATTGATTTTATGCCACTACTCTCTTCCTAAGCAGCAATATGTATTATGACCAAATTTAATATTTCTATATTAGCAACATTTTAGTTTTTCTAAAGTATAAATCATATATCTAAATCTGCCAATTCATCTGTCATGTGATCAAGATGTCAAGATCATTCTCTCTCTGCCCCTAAATATCACAGAAAAAAATGTTAGCACAGACACATCCCACGCAGACCTATAAAAAGCACATGGCCAGATTTGGTACTATTCACAGGGACTCCTTGGTGACACTTCTTTGTTGTGTGGGAATCTTGGGCTTTGTGTACCAGGTCACAGTATTCGATGCAGTGGGACATGTCTTCAGACTGACAAAGGCCCCGAAGTCTCTAGCTCTACCAGCAAATGCTTTCCATCATTCTTTCCTTGATGTGATTCAAGGGGGAAAAAAAGACCTACAATAGTATCAATAAGCAGCAGGCACTAGTGTCTATGTGCACCACTGGTGACAGTATAAATGAGCTTCTCTTTCGGTTTCAATCCACAAGTATTTATCGGTTCTGACATTCCAGACAAAGCACTTCTAAAGGCACTGTGAGGAGAGAGAGAAACAGATGGTTCCTGCCCTCATGAAGTTTACAATCTAAAGACAAAAGACATTCTCTCATTGCAGCATAACCAGCAATTCCAAGTGGTATGTGGAAACTGTGTTGATGTGGTTGTATCTGTTATAGGATTCAGATGGGGGCTGGATGAGGAGGATCTGGATGGGCCAAGAGAAAGGAAAGAGCTGTTCCATGTAAAAGCACAGCACAGAATGTCCCAAGATCAGGAACACTCACAGCCTGAGCAGTGAGACTAGTTACCAGCCTCTGTGATGGATAAATGGGGCTGAGGTCCAAAGGTTGGTTGGAGCCCACTGTCGAGGCTAATGACTTTGACCCTTATCCTTTGGCAGCAGAGAGCCAATGAAAGGTATTTGAGATACTGAGTGGCATCATGGAAGTGAATTTTAGAAGACTAAGCTGGAGTTATGTAGAATTGAGTGAGGAAGTATTATTATAAGTATTGAACAGAGCAAATAATTGAGATATTGAGACTCTCTAAGCTGAGCATCTGTGATTCTAAAATACAATACTAGCATCCATGAAAAAAAAAAAGAGAAGAAACTTAGGGAATGACTGCAATGTTTCATGGGAAGGGAAAGGAAGTTTTATATATATATATAGGCAGAGCAAGATGGCCGAATAGGATCAGCTCCAGTCTCCAACACCCAGTGCAAGCGACACAGAAGACCGGTGATTTCTGCATTTTGAACTGAGGTACTGGGGTCATCTCACTAGGGAGTGCCGGACAATCGGTGCTGGTCAGCTGCTGCAGCCCGACCAGCGAGAGCTGAAGCAGGGCGAGGCATCGCCTAACCTGGGAAGCACAAGGGGGAAGGGAATCCCTTTTCCTAGCCAGGGGAACTGAGACACACAACACCTGGAAAATCAGGTAACTCCCACCCCAATACTGCGCTTTAAGCAAAT
>NW_012116599.1:6367863-6432612 GCF_000951035.1 Colobus angolensis palliatus | reverse complement strand
TCACTGATACATATATATATATTTCTTTCAAATTGACTACTATTCTTTACTGAATACTGAATCTCTCAAGAAAAACTAAGACTGGGAACAAGGAGGCCAGGTCTGCCAGCTTCCCCATTCTTGCTCTGCCTTGCAGTGCAATTTGCAGGGTAGGGGGAGGTGGTCTTTCTCATCCCTTTAGCTTGCTTACTCCCCAGGCAGCAGGACATGTGTCAAATAGGTAGACAGGCTCTAGTTCTACTCAAAGTAGTTATTTACTGCAGCAGGCAATTTAAAAGGATGGAGGAGGTCTGAACAATTATGTACAACTTTGGAATCACAGGCAATACATTCACAGTCATTAAAAGGAAGCAATTTTAACTACTCCCTTCTCTTCAGAACCAAGTAAAGATTCTGCATTAAGAGGTCTCTTAAGTTGACTGACCATACCAAACTGTGGGAACCAGGGGCTTAACAATCAGGGAACTACTATTAAATACACCAAATTAAAAAATTAGCTCCAAGTGCTTATTCCCTACTAGAGATAATTAGTCTAATACACTTGCTCACTTGCTTTTGTCTTTCTCAATCCAGTTCCAGTTTGTTGGCATAACTTTAGGGATTCCTTATTGTAGAGGAAAATAAAATAAAATGGACATTCCAAACAATAAGCACTTGTTACAGGCAAGTCTATTAACTAAAATAATTATAATAATTTCCAGAACATCTTTATTGTTGTGCTAAAATAACTGGCTTACATTTATAACTAAAATCACCTTTCTCACATCACTAAGATGTTCCACTCCACAAACAGCCACGCATATCACAATTTTACCACCCAAAATCTAATCCTATGTCTTTATATCTGACAAGTCAAACAGAACAAGGAAGTACTATTAGTGGTCTCAAGTGATATAAAAAAATAAAAAATAAAATACTTCCATATACAGTGATTGGACTCTTAATACAACTGAAAAAATACTTTGGTGAAACACTGACATTTAATGAGCCTTTGGGGTTGGAAAGGGGAGACAGGGAGTGAGCGGAAAGATAACTAAGACTCAGGCCTCATTACAGAGTCATTCATAATCCATGTTCCCAGGTAGAAGGCACACCTTTGTGTAGCTGTGCACAGATAATAATAGGGGCAAGATATAAGTGTTATAGCAGAATTACCAAATGCTATAAAAGTGTCACGCAAGAAAGAAGTTACTTCTACTTGGGGCAACGGGAGTCAAACTTACAGAATTTGGGAGAGAGAAGTAACATTTAGCTTGACTATTTTAACACAATTAAAGCTTCTGGACTCACAGGCAGGTACAATTTATATTAACACACACACGTAAACACATCTTCCAACACGGTAATATAAAATTATAAAAATGAAGAAAGCAAAATCCCATGGACTGCACTCCCAAAGATGACCCCTGCTAACATTTGGGTATATTTCTTTCCACATGTTTGCTTTATGCATATGGAAGGCATATCTTTTATGTGCATAATCAGAAAACTATATAAATTGTAGATCAAAAAAGGAAAATCTTTTCCTACTTCTCTATTTTAAAATATCTCGGTGACAGTAAGACATCAGTGATCTTCTGACTTTTGTCCTTTTATTCATGGAACACAAGCACCAGGAAATGCCTTAAATGACTCAGACAGACAATCTGTGGATTGTAACGATGCGGGGCCCAAGGGCGTGTTTTGGACATTTGGCTGGGACAAGTGGCTGGTACAATAGCCAATTAAGAGGCACTTTTATGAGGAAAAACATACTTTCTGCAAGATAGATCTCTAGTGACCGATCCACCAAATGCCTTTGCTCTACTCTGTATGTTGCATCTGCTGTTACTTTGCTGGTTTGTTAAATGATGTCCTATCTCCTGGGCACACAAGCTGCCACTGGGAAGTGGCTGGGAACCTACACTGCTGGTGTCACTGATACTAACGGTGTGTGTAGGAGTCTTCCCCACCTTAGGTCTTTCTTATACTTCTTCAATAAGACTTTCTATAAAGGCAGAGCAATATCAGAGCAAAGCAAAAGCCCTGCAAACACCAGCCAGATGCAGGGGCCCGAGGTGCCGAGGCGTCGGGGTTGGGGAGAGTAGGACAACATTCGGCCGAGGCAGCCACATCCTGTTCCTGGACAGCCGCAGTGGCAATGCGCCAGGAGGACGCGGGGATGGCTCCACACCCGCTGCCAAGTCAAACATGGGGCTCTCCAGGCAGAATGAGGGACTAATCTTCCTGACTGGTGAAAGGAAAACCTCCTGGTGAAGGTCACAGTCTTCAAAAGCAGACCAAAGCAGAGGCATTGCTGAGTCAGCAGTGAGAGGAGGGAGTGTGGAAACTGGTCCCTTCGTGGAGGAAGTGACCTGTTTATGAGTAAGAACAAGGCCAGGAGAAGGCCCACTCCCAGCAAGCTGTGAGTTGACTCATAGGGGCCATTGGGAGGACTGTCCTAGGTGATGTGAGCGGTCTGGAGCAATACCGGTGTACTCTGCTTTTGTTTAAAATGAATTAGGGGCTTCGAGAATGAGCCAAATGGGCAATAATTACACGAATAGACCATGTTTCCCAAGACGCCACCTCACTGGTTATCGAATCTGTGAAGCCGCTGTCTCCTCATTTCTTCTTCTGGTGAGAGACGAAACCCGTAGGGTGGGCGGCTATTTCTGGTATTTCCTGTAGCGAGAAAGCCAAGGGAAAAATCAATCGTTCCGACATTACAAGGCTTGTGTACCCTACGATTCCAAGGGAACAAAATGATAGCTTGGGTGTCATCTTTATTTTAACACAAAACAGAAATATAACAAAGATTTTTCAACTTCAGCTGTCAGTACTAAATTTCAACATCAAGTAAATATTTTTAGAGTGGTTCAGCCACGAACCTGATTTGACTCATTTTGAGGCTTCTTGATAATCTTCCCACTTGTATTTTTCCTTCCACCGTGCTCCATAATTTGCATCATTCAGGCTTACATAGTGTCTCAAGGGCTTATTGTCTTTTTTTTAAATACCCATATATAATTTGTTGCCACCTTTACTAACTTCCCCCACCAACTAGGCTGGTTTGGCTTCTTCTGATCAGCCTTTGGGTGCTCCTTTTCTTCCTTCTAACGTGCTGCCTCCTGCACCAATGTGGCTAATCAGAATCATGCGTGATTGAAACACACAACCACTGGAGCAGAGTTACCATACTGATCAATATCTGGGCACGCAAACAAAAATGCAGGCATCATATTTCAAGATCATATGAAGGACTGTGGAAATCGTTACTGAAAAGAGTTTCTCAGGGATGCAAACTTACCAAAAACACAGTTTGTAATGATACAAGAATTTCAATCACTACGTAAGAAAACATTCTCCCAGGCATCATGAGTAGTAATAAGGGGAGAAAAATACATAGTCCTTGATCTCAAGGAACCAGCAACCTAAAGCTAATGAAAGAGCTTCAATATTCCCTATAAGGCAACCGGGAAGACACATCACTGAGAGACACGGGTAAGTAGAGGTTTACTTCTAAGCATGGGGGCCGAAAAGGCTGTACCTTTTCATTACTATAGCTCTGCTAACCCTGGTAATTTGCCCTGAAAGGCTCTCTCCCATCACCTACATCAACCAGAAGTCTTACTCACTCTTGTAATGCTAGGCCACCCCCGATGGAACCAACAGAAGAACTCTCCCAATTCAAACTCTTCAGCTTTCAGCACCTTCCGTTTGGTTGTCTTCTTTCAATCATCACCACATCCTGCCCGATGTGTAGGCATTTCTGGACCACTCTTCTCTCTCCTACCAGGATCATAAGCTCTAAAATGGTGGGGGATCCCTCTGACATGCCTCCCTCTCCCCAGCGTCGGGGACAGTTCTGAACACACAGTAGCTGTTCAATAAGTGTATGGACTTGACTCAACAGCACCTCCTTACGACTTCCAACACTGCCCAGTGAGGTTCTGAAACAACTCATTCGGGACCAAATGTTCTGGCAGCACTGGCCTGGCTGGGAAGGGAGGGTGGGCAAAGCACAGTGAAGCCAGGAGGGAAAGCAAGTGAACAGTCGATCCCTCTTGCTTATTGCCCAAGAGTGGCACCTTTTCAAATATGTGTCCATTTATGTATAAGCTGACATGGCAACTGTTAAAACCATAGTGAAAAGATGTTAGAGAAAGCAGTGGGAAATGGAGTCCATCTTTTCAATCCACAGCTCAAGTTTCCATTGTCAAAGAGAAATTCAAAAAAAGTAGTCAAAGCCAACCCCTTTTTTATATTTTTGCTTCTCTACTGATAAAGATCCCAATGCTTCCCCGGAACTGATTCTCATTTCCTGTTGAGAGCATGGGAGAATTGTACCTCCCCAACCCCTTGTACCCTTCCTGACTAGAACACCCCAAAATAAACAGGGCAGGCCTAGCCCCCACACTCACTTCTGCCGGATAAATCCCTACTTCCAGGCATTTTGATACAGTGAAAAATAGACCAATTTGTTAACTTTCATTAAAGATGATACTCAAACATATTATAGGCTTATAACACTTTTACCATAAAGATTTTATAAATACTGTAAGATTAAAAGTTAAAAACATGGATACCGTTTTTGCCATATGTATTTGTAAAGGAATCTCTCTTTGTTCAAAATGGTAAATGCTTTGAAATTACAAATTCGTGAATCAAATCACCATTAGTTGATTGCTTAAAACTGTTTTATATGATGAGCTCCAAATTCTCCTTTTCCTTTAACAGTTGTTTTTAAAAAGACTGGTCTTAATTGCACTTGTGAGTGCAGGCCAGGACTTAACACCTCATTCCAGATGGACTGGGAACTCTGTTAGAACTAGCTGCGGGCAGAGTCAGAAGCAAGCTCGACGTGGCACCCTGACTCCGGGCCACAGGGCAGAAACCCATGGAGGCTGAAAGACTGCTCAGACTCCCAGAGGGAAACAAAGAGTCCTCTGGTGTTTTCTTTAGCGTTTCTTCAAAAGAAAAAGCCTGCAGATTAATAATTTCCATGAAGGGAACTGCATGGAGGAATTAGAAGAGGCAGACTGGGAAGATGCCCGAGGTCCAGCTCTCAAAAGGAGCGGCCAGCACACACAGCCTTGGACCCATTTGCAGGGCATTCGAGGAGAATCAGGGCTGAGCCAACCAAAGAAATGCCACATGCTGAAGTAGAAAACTCATGTCAGGAGAAGAACAATCATCACACTCTTCTTTATAAAGCCCTTTCAAGGTGCCCTTTTCCACTTTTACTCCCAATAGAATCATCTCAGTTTTGCAGATGAGGAAACAGAGGCTCAGAAGGTGTTAGGGACACATCTGAGGTCACTAAGCTAGCATGAAGAACAGCAAACCTTCTGAGTCTCTTCCCACTTTCCCATGTGGCCATCGGTTCTCACACTGAAAGTGTTCAGGGTTGTACCTCTCACCATCCTCGCCCTTCCTGCCCAAACCCAGTGTCCCTTTTCTTCACGGATATGGGCATGTGGGAAGCTCACTGCTATTTGAAAACAGAAAAATAAGAAGGTCCAGTCTAAGTTCTCAATTCTGTGGGACTCTGCTGATATCAAAGACGTGAATCTAAAGTTCCCATGTGGGTCTCCTTAAATTCCACCGGCTGCTAGCACGGTTTGGCTTTCTAGGAGAACCAAGAAGGTGTTGGGTATAACAATACAACAAACCAAACCACAATAAAGCCCGATTTGTAATCATGCCAGCTCTTAAGGTATTTTAAATCCTTCCAACTCAGTGTTTTTGATATAAAAGCTATCTTACTCTCTGAAGAATGGCTGAATTGCTTTGTTTCCAGTTCTGAAAACTACACTGTTCTGAATATGAGTTGATCTGGGGGGAATGTTTTTAAGCATAAAAACTTATTTCAAAGACAATCACAAAGTTGATGTCAGCCACTAGCGTACACCGACTACTGTGGGTGTGCTTTGAGTTGGAGTCACACTCGGCACAAGACTACCTGGCTGTCCACTCAGTCTCAGGTATGCTCTGTCTTCTACTTCCCCACCTTTGCATTTATGTGTCAAACTATTTCTATAGTTTCCACTTGTGTCATATGATCTATTACCTGTCTTCTTAACCTCCAGCATTCTCTGCAGGCTTTCTCGAAGGGTCTTACCTTTGTGTTTCTGAGCGTCCTTGGGGTGATAGAAGGAGGCGTCCCCGTAAGTGTAAAGGAAAAAGTAGGGAACTAGGAGACAGTTTCCCGTCTCTGCCTGGGAATCGTGGAGACACCCTTCACAAGGTGCTTCATTTCAGCAGTCTCCAGGTGAATCCTATGCTTCATTTCAGCAGTCTCCAGCTGAATCCTATGCTTCATTTCAGCAGTCTCCAGTTGAATCCTATGCTTCTTTTCAGCAGTCTCCAGGTGAATCCTATGCTTCTTTTCAGCAGTCTCCAGCTGAATCCTATGCTTCATTTCAGCAGTCTCCAGTTGAATCCTATGCTTCATTTCAGCAGTCTCCAGTTGAATCATATGTGAGAGGAGGCTACTGAAAAAGGGGACTTCCAGGGTCCTTTCCATGACTCTGAAGTTTGACAACCTGTGATTAAATCCCAGCTCCTCCACTTTTTAGCTACACATCCTTGAGCAAGTAGGTAACCCTCTTGCTCTTGGTCTTAGTTTCCTTATCTATAAAATGGGAATACTGAGTAGTTCCTTTGGTTGGTTGTTGAAGGATTAGAAGAGATAATGCACATAAAATGATTAGCTGGGTGCCACATGACAGTAAATGCCGGCTGAACATTGGATGGTATGATTGTTCATCTCTAACATCATCAAGAATCATGTGCTAAATGTCTACTTGTTCCTGTCATTAACTCTGTATACGAGATATACAAAATGGGCTGGGCATGGTGGCTCATGCCTCTAATCCCAGCACTTTGGGAGGACGAGGCGGGCCGTTCACAAGGTCAGGAGATTGAGACCATCCTGGCCAACATGGTGAAACCCCGACTCTACTTAAAAATACAAAAAGTAGCTGGGTGTGGTGACACGGGCCTGTAATCCCAGCTACTTGGGAGGCTGGGGCAGGTGAATGGCTTGAACCCAGGAGGCAGAGATTGCAGTGAGCCCAGATCTTGCCCCTGCACTCCAGCCAGGCAACAGAGAGAGACTCTGTCAAAAAAAAAAAAAAAAGATATACAAAATGACAAAACCTGTGACTTCTTAAAATACAGAGCTCAATTCTGTTTGCAAACCCTTTGGCAGTGCTTTGTACAGTGTTGAGTTGCTAGTTACTAAATATCTGTCTTCTAAGAAATAGATATAAAAAGGTAATTAATGACTTCCATTAAGCAGCATGCTTTAGTCACATGAAGGAGCCTTTGGGTGACTGACAGAGCTGGAGTGTCCAGCCAAGATCTTCTTTTCTCTGCTTAGTTAAATCATACACATTGGACATTTACAGGCCTGCATGAAATGGCCCTGCTCCAAAGAACTTGGTATAGAATATGAGTATTTATGAGCCTTGCCTCCGTGTTCTTGTCAATGGAGGTCAGCCCTCAATTTTACTCAAAGCAGCAGTGAACATGCTTCAAAGAGCCTCAGGAACACTGCTCGTGTTAAGATGATTTACCTCAATTACAGCACCAGTAGTAAGATCATAAAATTTATTGATTTGTGGTTCTTGATGAAAAAATGTTCAGTCCTCTACCCTTATGTAAAATGCAGTAGCCTCTGCATTTTACATCTAAGGGAAGAGAAGCAATTTTGTCCAGGTAAGAATTGCTAAAAGGAGCACCATGAGTTGATGGCCATTTTCCCTACTGTTCGCCTTCCGTGTAAATCTAGACGTTTAATTTGCTAGTATTCATAGATCCTGCCCATGATCTGATGAACACACTATGCCATGCAGTGAAATTATACTGAAGTCGCAGGATAGCATAATATCTCTCCCTTAAATTAGGGAGCTAAAGAGGCAATCACTTTTTTTTCTAAACCAGGAAACCTCTAAATAAATCACCAGTGTTCTCTGGGATTTCATTGTCAGATGAGGGCAGCAGCATGGGACCCATGTTCTCTCTTTCAAGAATGTTACTTTATTAGCATTCCATGAGCTGCAAAGCTTCCAAAATGCCTCCTGAAAGGATGGTTGTTAAGTCATTTACCGTCAAAGACCAAAAAGGCCTGGAAGGAACCCCAGGTCTAACAATTTAGCAAGACATTCTTTGAAAAGGGGAGATGCTTAAAGGCAGTAACCACACTTTACGTTTCGACTCGCTAATTATAATATTCTCTCTCTCTTTATAAGTAGTATGAAATTAACTTAAAATGGTATAACTTTCATACAAATGGAAATTACAGTATGGTTTATGAGAAAGGCAATATTTAGATGTGACTTTAGAGAGAAAACATTCACATTTCTATTTCTTCAATCAATCAAGACTGCAACAGTGGAGATTCCCTAATTCTGAAATAATATCTGGAATCTGAAAACAAGAAGCCTTGAAATGGAGATCTCTGCGATTTACAGTGGTTAGCACTCTGCATTGTGAAATAGAGATCAGCTCAGCCCCTAGTTTACCACTTTACCTGCTGCACTTTTCTCTCCCTCCAGCTGGTTAATTTTGGAGACCGTTAATGAACACAAATGACTTAAAATCAACAGGCTATAATCCAGGTAACAATCTGAGTAACCTATGACATCAGGTCCACTATGTCAGGTCAGTGTTTCCTGCAATATAGACAAGATATGGTCTGACTTCTAGAATTCCCCCACCTCCCAAAAAAAGAAAGAAAAGTCAAAAGGAGACAAAGAGTATTTGTGGGACAACTGCTACATGCTCATTCTAATTACTGCCCCACCCCCCACTACACCTTGAAGTGTATAACTTGATTCATTTTCACAAACCGGATGTGTGAGACCAATATCCAGGTCAAGATACGAGGTTATTTCTGAAAATACCAGAATATTTCCCGTACTCATAAGCCACCACATGCCCCCTTCCAGTTACTATACCTCGATACCCAACAGTACCCATGATCCTGATTTCTAACTACAGATTTTTTTCCCTATTTCTGTCCATAAGTGGATCCATACAATATGTACGCTTTGTGAGTGGCTTAATTTTACATTATGCTTGTGAGATTCATCCATGTTGTTATAAGTGGTTTCTATCCTACTTATCCTTCCAAGTAGAACTTCCTTGTCTATTTTATAGGTGAGGAATTGAGGCTTAAAGATTTTATGCAACTTGGCAAAGCCAAATAGCTGGTCAGTGGCTGAGTCAGGAACTCAAACCTAGATTCCCATCTATTCTCCTTCAGACATGAGATGTTCCAGTTGTCTTCCTCAACCCCTACATCAGCATATGTAAACCTCCAGAAGGTATTATTGCCTCAATTATGACTTGGAGGCAGGGTCTGTTTAACAGACAGCAGAAACAATGCATCTTCTGCCTTAAATAAGGCTCACTGCAAATAGTAAGGCTTTATTTTGGATAACTGGATGCATCTAGAATTAGGATCTCCTTTGACAAGGAGTAAGGTTTGGCAATAGATAGGTCCAGCTGCAAAAATCAGCCTGGGTAGTTAACTCTCAAGTATTTTCTAAAATAGAGAACAGTTTATAACTTCTTACAGGAATAATTCTCCATGCTCGTTCTATCTCTTAATATATCTATATCTATGTATATGAGGTCTGTAAAATGATACAAAAAGTATGAAAACCCTTTGGAATATTACAATCCCACCTTCCTCTCAGAAGCTCCAGGACCAATGTGTCTGCTCAGAGGGGCAGCTTGAGCCCCCGACCTATTCTGATCCTTCTGATGCAGATTCCACACCAGTCCACAGAGAGGGCCAGCCTGGCACAGTGTGGGCAGCTGCTCTCCACCTCGCATGGCCTGAGTCTTTGCTCAACTCCACTATAGCGACTCTGCAGCCTCAAAGAATTCCTTAGGTCCAAACTGTGGTCTGCTTCAGGCTTCCCAGGCATCTGGGTCCTTTGTCTGTTCTGACCTTTATCTTGGGGTCCAGGAGACTTGCCATTGTCTCTTTCTGGCCTGGTTTTCCTGAAGATGTTCAGATGGGGCATAGTGGCAGGGAAGGCCAGAGGAAGAGACTGACAGTGGTCTCCTCAGGGCCCTGATATGAGTCCCACTCCCAACCTCTTGCTTCTTGATCTTGAGATTGTCTTTGGGTAAGTTTTAACTTCATTATTTTAAAAAGACAAGAGTAGTGAGGGCAACAGTGTTTAAATGATAATACACTGAGCGCAAAATAGAATAAAATATTGCCTCCTCCTGAAACACACTGGGTCCTGGCCCTGCTGCTTGCCACCTACTATGACTTTCATCCTAAGAGAATGGCAGCGGCTGGATTCTCCCATTCTTAGCTTTTAGCAGCCCTGGCCCTATGCATAGAAGTTTCCATCAAACAGCAACCGTTGCCCAGTTTGCTGCAGTGGTCCTTAATCTGAACCGTGCACAGAAATGAAGAACCTGTTCAAAATGCAGATTATTGGATCCCCTCCACCCCCTCACCACAGATTCTGATGCAGTAAGTCGTGGCTGGAGCCCAGGAACTTCATTTTAATGAGCACCCAGATGACTCTGTTGCAGATAATGTATCAAGTCACTGAGAAATGCTGTGGCAAATGAATTCACTTCAACCAGATGTGGGTTTATATCGGGGCTCCACCAGGATCTGGCACAGGTCACTTCCCTCCCTGGGCCTCAGGCCCCTCATCTGTACCCAGAGGGGGCCTGGACCTCTGACTCCCACACAGAGGTTCGAGTGTCCATGACTGTTTGGTTCCCAGTGAAACACAGGGGTCAGGTGGCAGACAGATGGGAGAGTGCAAATGTGTCACAGCAGCAACCCGCCTCACTGGCCAACTGCCTGGGCAGCTTCTCTGGAGACTGTTGCCTGTCCTACCAGCTAGCTGCTCATGACTTTTGGCAGCTGGTAGAGAAGCAGCCACGCTATGCTCCTTGGCAATGTCCTCCAACACATTTTGTCTCTCTTCAGTGCCATCCTCCCATCCCAATGTTTAATTTTTTTTTTTTTTAATTATACTTTAAGTTCTGGGATATGTGTGCAGAACGTGCAGGTTTGTTACATAGGTATACATGTGCCATGGTGGTTTGCTGCACTCATCAACCTGTCGATCTAGGTTATAAGCCCTGGATGCATTGGGTATTTCTCCTAATGCTATGCCTCCCCTTGCCCCCACCCCCCGACAGGCCCTGGTGTGTGATTTTCCCTTTTCCCCTCCCTGTGTCCATGTGTTCTCATTGTGCAACTCCCACTTATGAGCAAGAACAGGCAGTGTTTGGTTTTCTGTTCCTGTGTTACTGTGCTGAGAATGATGGTTTCCAGATTCATCCATGTCCCTGCAAAGGATATGAACTCATCCTTTTTTATGGCTGCATAGTATTCCATGGTGTATATGTGCCACATTTTCTTAATCCAGTCTGTCACTGATGGACATTTGGGTTGATTCCAAGTCTTTGCTATTGTGAATAGTGCTGCAATGAACATACATGTGTGTGTGTCTTTATAGCAGCATGATTTATAATCCTTTGGGTATATACCCAGTAATGGGATGGCTGGGTCAAATGGTCAAATGGTATTTCTAGTTCTAGATCCTTGAGGAATCACCATACTGTTTTCCATAATGATTGAACTAGTTTACAATCCCACTAACAGCGTAAAAGTGTTCCTATTTCTCCACATCCTCTCCAGCACCTGTTGTTTCCTGACTTTTTAATGATCGCTATTCAAACTGGCATGAGATGATATCTCATTGTGGTTTTGATTTGCATTTCTCTAATGACCAGTGATGATGAGCTTTTTTCATATGCTTCTTGGCCACATGAATGTGTTCTTTTGAGAAGTGTCTGTTCATATCCTTTACCCGCTTTTTGATGGGGTTATCTTTTTTTGTAACTTTTTTAAAAAAACTTTTTATTTTGGAATAATTTTAAATTTATGTAAAAGTTGCAAAGATACTACAGACAAGTTAATTCCCTAAATGTTAACATCTTACAGTACGTTTGTCAAAACTAAGAAACCAACATTGATACATTCCGTTGAACTAAATTCCAGACATTTAGATTTCCCCAGTTTTTTCACTAATTTTCTTTTTCTGTTTGGGGTCCAATCCTGGAGACCACAGGGCATTGTGTTATCAAGTCTCCTTAGTCTCTTTTGGTCTGTGGCTCTGAGTCCTTTCTTGACCCTCATGACCTTCACAGTCTTGAGTGGTAGTGGCCAGATATCGTGAAGAATGTCATTCGGTCTGGTTTGTCTGCTATTTGTCCTCATGGTTAGACTGGGGTTATGGGTTTTGGTGAAGAATACCACAGAGGTGAAATGCCCTCATCACATATCAATGTGCTGTCAACATGACTTATCACTGGTGACGTTAACCTTGAGCACTTAGATAAGTAGTGCTTTCACAGGTTTCTCCACTTTGAATTGTTTCTTTTTTAAATGAGTTACAAGGGAATAAAGCTTTGGCCTTTGCCGCTAAGAGTTACCTGGATAAACTGGAAGAGGTGGGGGTGGGTATCTAAAGGTGGCTTTGTCACTCTGTCACCCCCTGCTTGGCCATGAGTAGGATACAGTGGTTTGGAATCATCCCTAACCTTGCTGGGTTCTGCACCCCTCATTCCAGATGAAGTGGGGTCTGCTAACGTTGGTATGGGTGTGTGAATCACCAGGAGGGCTGTTTAAGAAATAGCTGCTGATTGGGTGGGCTTGCCACAGAACCCAGGCCGCTGTAGTTTTAATGAGCTCTCGGGTGACTCCGATGTACATCAGCCTTTGAGAACCACTAAGCTACAACTCAGATTTTTCTTGCAACTGAAAATATCCATGCGAGTTTCATTCTGCTATTTGTATCTGCCAGCAGGTGGAACCAGAGGCCTATGACATTAAATCCACTGACGAAAACTAGGACAAATTCCAGTCAACAAAGCATTCCGCATTGTAAGCAGAATTAGGGTTATTTTGAAACAGATGGGTGCTACAGAGGCTGCTGCACTGAATATTATGGAGTTGTTTATTGTCTAGATGGCCTGAAACCCAGGAATTATTTGCCAGCATCTAGCAGTTTCTATGTCATATCAGAATTCTTCCAGAGCAGAGGAGACTGACAAGGCACTGGGAGAGATATAGATACAGATACGGATATGAATGCAGAGAGTTTAACTATTTCTAATTCTGAATTTCCTCCTGCTATTGTGCATGCTGCCTTGTGTTAGTGAGTGCTTTGCAGGAATGATCTGGAGCCTCCTTAATATGCTAACTCCAAATCAGAGGAGATAAACAGACACAATCTATGGTAATAAGACAATCAATCCTGGATGCAGTAATACTCAAAATGATCTATGTTAGGCCTAACCAGGTGGTACTGGTTACTGGCTCACATTTTCACTCAAACCCTCCCCCCAACTTGTACTTGTCCCCAATCCTCCTCTTTGCTTCTGCCCTTCCTCCTCAGCCCCCACCCCAACCCCAGGAGAGCATCAGAAGGGCGGAAGTGAGATAAAAGGCCCATCTAGCTCCCATTCTGACTGTGCCTGATGCCTGGTTCAGAGTGCACACTGCTGTCTAAGGACATTCAGAACTTGGTTTGACTTGGGGGTTTTTCTGGCCTAGCACTGAGTGAATGTACAAGACCAGGGCTTATCAAGCGAGTATTCCATGAGTTCTAGGAATCTGCAAAAGTCTCCAGCACCAGTGGTTCCTTTCAGGTGAATATTTCTAATTCCTTAGCCTATGACCCCAGGGAGTTAGCTGTTGCTGTTCTGCCTGGTATGCCTAGGCTCAGAGAGGTCACAAAGGCTGTCATGGACTCAACGTTTGTGTTCCCTCAAAATTCATACTTTGAAGTCCTAACCCTCAATGTGATGGTATGTGGAGGTGGGGCCTGTGGGAGGTAATTAGGTTTACATGAGACATGAGGGTGGAGCCCCTGTGGTGGTATTCGTACCCTTACCAGGGAATGAAGAGGCCAGAGCTTGCACTCTCTGCCATGTGAGGTCACAGTGAGAAGGCGGCCATCTATAATCCAGGGAGAGGGACCCCACTAGAACCTGATCATATTAGTACCTGGAACTTCTAGCCTCCAGAACTGTGAGAAATAAATTTTTGTTGTTCAAGCCACCCAGTCCATGGCAGTATTTTGTTAAGGTGGCCTAAACTCACTAAGACAGCATCTTTGAAGTTGGCAGCTTGGCAACTGGTAGTTCAGCAGGTGCTGGCTGTCACAGCTGCTGGGCAGGCCCCCAGTGATCAGAGGGGTGAACAGATGTGCTTCCTGGTGGAGAAGAAAGCACATCTTTCTTGGGACCCTGTCCTAAGTGGTGGTTTCATAATTGCCTGGGACAGCAGCTCCCTCCCTCCAAGGGACACAATGCCAGCTGCATGGCTCACCCTCCTACACGAGCAGGGGCAGTTCCTCCATTTACAAATGACAAGGTCCCCCACACCATTGCATTTTGCCCAGGCGCTCAAATCTCCTGTTCAAATAAAGGTATAAAGAAGCATTTTTGATAACATTTAGACCGGTTTTGTTTTTTTCTCACTCCTTTCCACTTGAGTTTCAAACCAGAGAGACGGCCCAATTTCCAGTCCTTCAAACCAAGGGTCAAGGGAATGTTTTCATTGACTTTTGAAATCAAAGACCATTTGAAATTAGCCAACATTTCCCTCAGAAACCTCAATCTTCTTAAAACACTCTTTAACCTTTGTACATGAAAAAAAGTATAAGTAAACATCGTTCCAAGCATTCAAGGAATAAGGAAGAAAAAAAAAAAAAGACAAGCCAGTGGGAAAAGAACTTTGAAAAGGGACAAAAAGTTGGCAACTTCTGCTGAGAACAACCATCCCCGAGAGGTCAAGTTTAGGTCACACTGGACAAGTACGGCAGATAACCATGTGTCTAGTAAAACAAGGCTGTTGGGCCTGGGAAAGTAAGTGGATTGAGGTGGCTGGCCCCTAGGGTAGGTGGTCTGACTGACTAGCAGCAAGTAAAGTGAACCATGTAAGTGGCCCCAGGTCTCACATCTACCCAATACTTCTATGCTACATTCCCGCAGAAAACACAGCATTCTTCGAAGGGCTAAAGACTAGATGCTGGATCTAGAACAGTGATTCTCAAACCCACGTCGGGGAGCTTGGTGAGAGGCAGATTCTAGGGTTCTAATGGGAGATTCCAGATCAATGTCTGTTGGGGGACCCAGAAATGTGCATTTTTTAACATGTGCCTCAAGTGAGCTGGATGTCCACATGCCCCACTTTGAGAAACTTTGATCACAGGAATGCCATACTGTGTTCTGTGGTTATGTTTGTCTTTGACCATTTGCACTAGCATGGCATTTGGTTTTGTATAAGTAGGTTTTTGGTGACATTTACTATGAGTCAAAGACTCTAGTAGTTTCCTAGGTCATACTATGCTCCACCTTAGATTTTAAAAGATACCAATGCAACCCAGCTATCTTGAAAAACACAACAAATACAATTGTTAGTTAAAATTCTATTAGTGATGACATTAGAGTAGAAGAAACTGGCCCAATGTTGCTCCCCCAGTCCTAGGAACAAAGGAATTCACCTCTGGATCCCTGGTGCCTGATACATAGTGGGTGCATCATAAATGCTTGAGGAATGAATGAAAGAACAAGCTAACACACCATGAGGGCAAATTTCCATTTCTGGCCTCAGCCACTAAATAGCTCTCAAATCCTGAGACACAAATAGTGAGGAACAGGTGAGTGGGGACTATAAGCCTACAGACTTTGGAACACAATTCAGTCGATTTGTTTTCTCTATGAAATTCACAAGATTTGCCTGGGCTCTGGGGTTCTGGACACATCAAAGAACATTCAGTGGCTAGAAATAGGCTGAGATATGAGATGTATTACATCTATTTATGCTGAATGCTGTCTTAAATGTTTTAAAAAGTTCAAATTATCTTTACTTTTCAAATACCATAAGCCTGATTGTACATAACTACAGGTCCAGAAATACCAATATCAATGCATAATTAGAAAAACAATCCCTGACCTAGGAAATTATCCCTGAGATTATTTGTGGTCTAGGAGAACACAGTGGTCCAAAGCCCTTATTAAAGCTGACAGCCACCTGGCATCCATCTTTTGCAGGTGGAACCAGAGGAAGACAAACTGCTCTGAGAAAAACCTGCAATTAGAGTGAGTCATGGCTGGTATCAAAGGCATCCAAATCATCAGGGGCAGGGCTGAGGGAATCACTGGGAACCTCCCAGCCCAACCCTACCACATGTAAGGCCTGTGGCTAGATGTGTGCTTGCTGGGCAAGAAAAGAAAAGAGGGCAGGGGGACGTTGAAAATATGTGAAAGAGGAACGATATACTCATCAAAAGTATGATAGCCATGAATTTTGAGAGGTAGCAGCTTGTGGTTTAGGAAACCAGGGTGGGCTTCTCCACAAAGGTCTAGATAACTTGGACCATGAGGGCGATGCAACCTTTATCCATTTGGAGTGGATAAGCTCCACGAGATACGTGGCAGTGAGAAGCCATCTGGAGAAAGGCACAAACAAGCAGGAGCCTTGCTCTCTGGACCCCAGAGCTGAGAAATTCTTATGTGGGTCAGAGTTAGCCTAGAATTGTGATGGCTGGGAAGCCAGTTTCTGTGATGTGAAAAACTGTCTGAGAAGTATGATGGTCATTTTAAAACCATGCTTGTTTCTGTATTTGATGGCATTTAACCCTGAGTCTAATTAACCACTTTTTGTGTGTTCTTTTAGGTCTGATTAACTTATTATCCCTCTCCCAAATCCTAATCTTGTGCCCCATTAGAGATAGTGTGTGTGTGTGTGTGTGTGTGTGTGTGTGTGCGCGTGTGCATGAGTGCATGGATTTGTGTGCCTGCATGTGTCTGCATGTGTGCTTATGTGTGTGTGCTAGTAACCTATAGAGGCAGGGGGCAATTCTGTGACTGAAACCTAACATCTCTCTCTCTCTCCTTTTTTTTTTTTTTTAAGTTCAATGAGCTCCTTTTATTTATTTATTTATTTATTTATTATTATACCTTAAGTTCTAGGGTACATGTGCACAATGTGTGGTCTCATTACATAGGTATACATGTGCCATGCTGGCCCGCTGCACCCATCAACTCATTGTTTACATTAGGTATTTCTCCCAATGCCATCCCTCCCCACACCCCCCACCCCATGACAGGCCCGGTGTATGATGTTCCCCACCCTGTGTCCAAGTGTTCTCACTGTTCAATTCCCACCTATGAATGAGAACATGTGGTGTTTGGTTTTCTGTCCTTGTGACAGTTTGCTCAGAATGATGGAAACCTAACATCTCTTACAAACAAGCCCATCCAGTCTCAGGAAGGCCAAGGAGTATCTCAGACTGGTTTTACATCCTTGAAATGGCCTGCCTCAGTCTCAAACTGAACACAATTAAACTCGGAAATTATTTTAAAATAGTCTCTGCTACGGAGAGATATTCAATAACAACAAAAAATGAGTTACTTTACATGTCTATTAATAGACATTATTAATAAATTCTAGTAAAATAAAACATTTTATGAACGGAAAAAGAAAACCCCATAACAAAATTTTTAAAATTTCAATCCCAAGTTAGGAACCTAGAATTAGGCTCATCTTGGATAACTGAAGATTTAGGTAAGGGAAGAGGAATATGTTGCTCTCTGAACTTCATTGGAAGTATCTAAGTATGTGCTTTGGCCAGATAAAAAGCTAGCAGAGAAACGGCTATATGGTTGTAAGACAGGTATCCTAAAGATTTAATCAAATGTGGAGAGGAGACTGTGTATGAGATGCATCCAGGATGACATCATAAAAATCATGCATTTCCAGAACATGAGGGGTGTCTTCAGGATGATAGATCTGACTTGCTCATGTCAGAGATGGGAAATGGAAGTCCAGAGAAGGTAAATGGTTTTGCTAAGAGCTAAGAGGCACAGAACCACACCCCAAATCTCCTGTTTTCTCTTCCAAGCATTTCATTCTGTTTAAAACCTCACCAGCCAAATCTGGAGTGGACATCGATGTCTTACAAAGCTGACCTTCTGCTACCTGGTTCTGGTGGGGAATGGATTCTGAACCAGAAAGAGCTGAGGTTGAATACTGGCTTTGCCTCTTATTTTGTGCCCTAGGAGGAGTTAACTTTACTCACTGATCCTCAATTTTCTTATCTGTAAAATCTAGCTTATGGGTGTGTTCTGAGGACCAAATGAATGGATGTGAGCACCTGGGTCAAAGCAATGAAAGGTAAGTGGTGCCGACTGTTACACTAATGACCCCGTTTCTAGGCTGCCCTTCTCAGAAATGCCCCCATGATCCCTCTGGTTAGTCACACAAGCCCAGACCCTGGAGTCTTCCTTGACACCTTCCTCTTCCACTCATCCTGCCCCCAAATTCAATCCGTCGAAACTTGTCATTTTAACCTGAACATTACCAAATTTGTCCATTCTTCTCTATCTGCCCTGTCACTAGCTCTGTTTGAGTCACCTGTATCGTGGGCCTAGACCAGTGCCTGAACCGCTGTGATGGTTAATATAGGTGAGAACTAGACTGGCTTGAGGGATGTCTAGATGGCTGGTGAAGCAGTGCTCCTGGGTGTTTCTGAAAGTTGCCAGAGGAGACTGACTGACATTCAAGTCAGGAGACTGGGAGAGGAAGACGCGCCCCAATATGGGTGGGCACATCCAGTGGACAGCCAGTGTGGCTAGAACAGGGCAGATGGTAGAAGGGTACGCAGCCTGCTGAGTCTTCTTACTTTTCCTATCTCCCCCTGTGTGGGATGGTTGCTTCCTGTCCTCCTGCCTTTGAATATGATGGGCCAGCCAAGTAAAAAGGGCTCCCAGAGAATCTCTAACTGACCTGTGCAATGGGAAGATGGGGTGGGGCCTCGGGAAGTTCGAGCCATTTGCAGGGGAGGAGCCTGGCCTCTCCTGTTCCTGGGTGGTACCTGGGATTCAGTTGGTGAGATGGGGGCCTGTTAACAGGAACTGCTCTTGCTCTGCTGAGTGTTTTCCTTTTCTCACCCAATAAATTCTGCTTTTCTCACCCTTCTATGTGTCCAGGAGCTTTATCTTTCCTGGTTGTGTGACAAGAACCCAGTTTTTAGCTGAACTGAGGAGAAAGTCCTACAACAATGAGACTGCAGTTTCTTCAGCCTTTGGACACTGGGACTTTCAGCAGTGGCCTCGTGGGCGCTCTTGGGCCTTGGGCCTCAGACTGAGGGCTGCGCTGCAGGTTTCCTTGGTGTTGAGGCTTTTGGACTGGGCTTTTGGACTGGGACTGAGCCACACTAATGGCTTCTCTCTTTCCCCAGCCTGATAGGCAGATGGCCTCTCATAGGACTTTGCCTGTAATCACTTAGCTGATTCTCCATAATAAACTCTGTTTTATACATACCTGCATCCTATTTGATTCTATTCCTCTGAAGAACTCTAACACAACCCTAAACCATTTCCCCACACTTGTTCCTGTATTCCTACCAGCCATTCTTCACAGAGTCACCGGGAGAGCTTTTCAAACACAAACATCTCATCCACTTTCCTCTTGGCTTTTATTTTACAGCAAAAATAAGAAATCTTACTCTGCCCAGTAAGTGCAGGGCGTGGCCACGAGCTGCCTCTCCAGCTCCCTTGGGTCCCACTCTCCCCTCACCTCCACTTGCCCCACCCCGCTTCTCCTTGCTTCATGTCCTCCGGCTCTTGGCTTAAACACAACTTCTCCAGGAAAGTGACTGTGTCCTCCGATCACCCCCAATGAGGTTCTTTGCCTGAAGCTCTCATAGGATCCCCTCTCTTCAAAGCACATGACGCCATGGTGAGTGATTATCGTGAATCTAATCATTTTGACAGTGTGCATTCTCACTGGGTTGTGAGCTCCATGGGGGCAAGGACAGTGAGGGTTTGTGTCCACATTCTATCCCTGGGGATGAATGAATAAATGAACAAACGCAGGAATGGAAGGAGGTGTTGAGTGCTAAGTACTGCCTTCATTATACAGATGTAAAGACTGAGGCTCGAGGTAGGTGGGCAGTTTCTTGAGGTCTCACGCCAGAAAATGGTATGGTCCATATGTCCAGGGGTCAGACGCAAGCCCAGTGCTCTTCGTATACCACCGGTTTGCTTTGGACACCAGCACACACATCTTTCCCTGTACCACCCAACCTTTCTTTACTCCAACTAGTGGCTTAGCAAAAAATCAGAGATTTTTAATGCGGGACTAGCAGGCTATAGGAAGGGCTGTAATTGGTACATGGAGAAAAAAGAGTGCAAATTGAATATTTGAATTAAAAAAAAAGATGACCATGAAAAGGCACAAAGTGCATTGCTGTTTAGACCAAGTGTAACAGTGTTCTAGAATTGTTTCTATGGATCTGAAGACAGATTAAGGGCAAGTGACTTGGCAAAAGGCCTAGACCTGTTTTCAGATAATTATCTCAGAGTAGAAAAAATAAGGGCAGTACAAGCTCCAGTGAGGACACTACACCAACATGATGGATCTAAATGGAACACACTTCTATGAGTCATTTATAGCTTTAAATACTATAGAGAAAAGAATGCATAAAACATGTCCAAACAGCCTCTTTTTGATGTGGTGAACTCTTTTAAAACCGCATTGTTCAAATTCACGTTAAAATGCAAACTCCTCATGTTTACAATGGTACTGTTGGAGGAACTCAATATAAAAGTACAACTGTTACATTTCAAAGACAAGACTTATAACCTTAGAACAACAGGGCAATTCCCAGTGTGAACTTATGAGCTGCTAAAGCTCAAAAGATTTCTTCAATTAGCAATGAAGACTCTTGACATACTTGCAGCCTGATATAGGAGCTGCTCTTTATATAATTTGGGGTATATCAGAACTTTTCCTTACTTTTATTTACCTCGGATGACAACTATTATGCTTCTCCCTGTGCAGCGTTGGATCCTACTAATTACGCTACAGGGCCAGGATGGTGTTTCACCGTTTACCATCGCTCCTGGGGCAGGCTACAAATTATACATAATGCACTGCATTGTAATTGCTGCATTGTGAACTTCGCTCGCCTTTCCAACACAAAATACCAACATCTAAGTTGTTTTATTATAAAAAACCATAAGGGATTCTTGTGGATTATAAACATCTGAAGACATAACATTCTCATGAATTCCAGCCGGCTATTTTGGACACTCAGTGGGGCAGACAAGGCTGAAAAGCAAAGCAAATACACTTCATATTCGTGTTTACAGAAAAAAAGGAGGTGGCAGTCATGAAGGCAAGACTGTGTTAAATGCAAAACTAAAGGAAGGGGGAGCTTGCTGAAGGGGAGACACAAACTGAACTGGGAAACCAGAGATGCCAGACATCCAGTGATGCTCCTTGACTTCTCTGGGCCTCAAGTTCCTCATTTCCAAAACAAAGGCATAGAAACAAATGACCACAAAGATCCCTTTTTACATGAAGACAGGCACTCAGGAGAGCAGTGGCTTGCTTCTGAGTCCCATTTGTGGGGCTAGCCTTATCCCAGCCTGAAGGGTAAACCAGGAACCCGAGTCTTGTGCCACACAAGAGGCCTCTGCCGTCTACCCTGCTTGTTTGGGGTCTCTAAGAAAAAGATGACGGCTCTTTCAATGGGAAGAGGGGATCAAAATAAACGAAGCCTCAGTTTTATATATAAAATGCTGCCAAGTGGGGAAAAATATCAGAGCAGTATGGTGGTCACTGAAATTTATCACTGCCCTTGTGCCCCAGGGCCAAGAGGCCTCACTCCAGACACCTACCCGATAGGCCCAAGTCATAGTACCTTGTGCCTACAGCTCTTACAAGCCATACCCAGGCCCCCGGTAAGGTACTCCTAATCCTCCCTTCTCTCCTCCTCTCAAAATAAGACAATAGCCTGATGTGTTAAGTCAGACTGGGGTCTCTTCTCTTCCTCTAGACAAGCTTAAGGTGGCGGCAGCACTGCACAGAACTGTGTGCGTTGTTCATCAGTGTGCGGTGGTGAGTCTCCTACACATTGAAGATGGGATGGTCCAAGAAGAGGAAAAGGCAGGGACAGGTTTCGAGCTAAGGAGGTGTGGGTAAAGCTCACACATTTTGATAATTTACAATAAATTGTTACTATATCGGGATACTGGGATACTGCTCCTTTGATGTTGCTGTATGTCAAAGCAGCTGAAGCAGACGTCTCAACTTGGACTTGGGAAGTCATTGACTAGGCATCCTCATTTCTCTTTGTCTAGTAGTGTCTCCGGGGGGGTGGGCATATCCAAGATCTAGTATGACCAGAGGACACGGACAAGGTGACAGAGGACTTAAGTGACAATGGACAACAGTTCCACACCTGGACTGCCCCAGAAGCCCTGCTTGGCTGCTAAGTTCGGGTTGGCCTTGAGGGAAGAGCAGGCTGTGCTCTCATACCTTCCAAGTGTCCCCGGTACCCAAAACTTGGGGCTTTGCACCTCTGCTCCAATCCATACTGCACATAGTCTCCAAACCAAACAGTCAGGACTTGTGACCAGACAGGCCCTGTTATGCTAATGGAGGCAGGAGACCTATTTTCAACTGGAACCATAAGTGTGACTGTCCCCCAGATCTAGATACAGAACACAACACCCTGGGGCCACTTATATTACTCCTGCAGCCAAATGCACTCAATCAGATCCCTCAGAGGGACAAGGTAACCTTGCTTGCTATCTATTGGCGACAATGAAATCTTGCTTTTGTGTATTATCTCTTTTCAAATATTTCCCAAATAATACGTAGTTCCTAAGCATCATCATAACTTTTAATATGTCAGTACACAAGGCAATACTTAAGGAGTTTATGTATAGATCATTGTCGAAAATTCCAAGCCTAACAGATTTTAAAGAGTTCCTTCTTCATGTAGAAATAAATGCATTTCCCTGCATTGGACAATAGTTTGACACCATCTTTAAATCCAAGCAGATTCCCCTGTTCTGTACCAAACTCCCCCTTTCATTAGGAGGACTGACAAGGTTTTCTATCATCTGAATAGGACTGCTTCTGGGTGGCCCCGGCGGGGAAATGAGAAAGAATGAGGAAAATCAAGAAGTTGCTCCCTCTAGGAGCCGGGCCCTCCCTCACCCCATGGCCATTCTGAGGAAAGCAAACTGTCATTGAGTTCGGACCTCCCTCATCTCCACCTCTACTGAGGTCTAATTGACAAATAAAATTGTATAAGTTTAAGGTATACAACGTGATGATTTTATAGATGTATTTATAGATGTGTGGGTGTGTGTTTCTCTGTGTGTGTGTAGTGAAATGAGTACCACAATCAAGTTAGTTACCTAATCGATTCCATGTTTTCTACATGGTCCTGTTATGAAGAGTTTCTCTTTATTCTCATTTATCATTCTGGGGCACCATATTAAATCTTGGGAGGCCCTAGGAGAGCTCAGATCTGAAAGATTTTATGTTAGAAATGGAACTGCCAACTAAATGGAAGGAGAAGCTGGTGGTTTTAAAAACATAATTTTCTTAATACCCACTAAGAGTCCCAGTTCTCTCCACGTACCAAGGAGTCACTGCTGCAGGTTCATGTGTGGCCATCAGAGCAGTAGAACTAGGTCTTTGTCTGTGCTACAGGAGCACAGCCTAGAAGGGATACATGGCCTGAAAATGGTAACGGGAGCACCAAGATCTCCAGGATGTGCCTGAGCCATGCACTGGCGAGGTACCTGCAAAGAGTGATCTCCAATTACACAACGACACCATGAGCACTGTACGGTTCACGACTCTCAGACTGCAGTGGGTATCCACCCTGCTCTTGGGTGCGGGACACTAAAGAGGATCCTGGTGCCTGGAAATCTATGCAAATCACTTCCACAGGTACATTTCCATTTATTTTACAGCCAAACCAGAAGAATCTAATAACTAGATGTCTCTTTTGTACATCCTTGTTCAATGAAAAAGTGACTCCAAAGAAGTTAATACCTTGACACTCAGGACTCAAAAAGGCAACACCCATACAATACTCTGGGCTCAAGTCCTTCTTCAGCAGAACCTCCCTACATTCTATGCACAGGGCAGAGAAGACTCAGAATGCTAATTATTTCCTTGAAGTGTTACACCAAGTGCTATGTAAAAAGGAATCGCAGGTGAGACAAATGCTGGCCATCTGTCAAGGCCTGTGAAACTGGGTAAGGAGGCAAGCAAGTGGAAAGGCGGTGAGGGGCTCTGGGCCTCTTCCCCACAAAACCCTCAAGCTCATTGCAGAGAGGCAGCCACTCTGCAACCAAAGAGCCCAAGTGAACGAAAAGGAGACTCTCAGGGGTGGGCAGCTAGGAGGATGAACAGGCAGAATTATCATTCTAACACAGAGTAGCCTTATTCATGGGCTCTGGGGTTGCTCTAACACTCACAGGAATGCTGCAAGAAAGATATGATCTACCTCACTTCTGCTAGTGAAGGAGGCAGGTCAAGGCCCCTCTCATCTGGTTTTCACTTGCTCAGACAATAACAATGATAACAAAATGCTTGCTGCTTCCAAGAATGAACATCTCCGTCTGTTTACTCTTGATCTAACTTACCTTTGTCTCTGGAAGAAAACAATTCAAACATAAAATGTTAGAGAGGTCCTTGCTGAAGGGGACTAGGCAGGGAAGGGAGTGAATATTACATCTAGGAATCATTTTATGAACTACCCCTAAGGCATAGAGCTTTGCTCTTGATCAGTAAGCACCAGTCTTAGAATGGGGGCAGCTGGGTAAATGGCAAAGCAAATGAGGAAGCAGAGTGGAAAGGTGAATAGTCAAATACCCACTTCCCAACTTTCTCAGACAATGAGGCCAGACATGTCCCCCAGGTACCCACTTCATGGTCACCAACATCTCTAGCACAGGAAAATGTCTTACACAATTTTTTTGAGTAATTATTTCCCGGACTTGATGCCAGGCAATTCTCAATCTTTCTCTGGGGAGGATATACTTTGGGATTCCTGCTACAAATTAAATGGTGTGGATGAGTTTAGAAGAAGATCATTTAAGGACAATCAACACTATAGAGTTTTGTGTACACACACACACACACACATATATACACACACAAACTGCAAAAAGGAAATACTGAAAGTGAACAAGAACCCCGAGGCTGAAGTCCAGGGAGGAACTTTTGTGAGGAAGGATGGCAGCCAGAGGGCACAACCCAAACTCAGGTAGGGGTCTGAATCTCTACTCTGAAATCCAGGCCTACCAATAGATTAAAACGTAAATACAGAAAATCATATAGCAATGGGGGGAACCTAAAGGTTTGCATGCTTAATTTTTTTTTTTTTTTTTTTTTTTGCTACAGGCTTCCTTCCTTTCTTTAACTTTAGTTGATAAATGGAGGGATTTGGTCTTCTGAATACACGTGGTAACTTGTGAACCTACCTATAACCCAACCAAAAACTGACAAAAACCAAAACATTTCCAACAGACTTCATGAAAGGCACCCTCGAAGGGCAAGAGCCTGGCCAAGTGTGAGCAGAGAGTCCCTGGACTCAAGAGATAGTCTGTGCTGCTCACTGTCAGGTCACTATCACAGGTGTCCAGTCATTATTTGCTGAATGACTGACTCAAAAACTCCATAGATGGAGGGCAAGTTCCATCATTTCCAGCTCCTACCTTGACCCAGAAACTCGGCCCATGAAGCAGCACTGCAGGGTTTTGAATGTGGCCCACGTCTGCCCTGGTGCCATCTAGTGACCCTGGGAGTCCAGATGAACTGGCTGGAGCAGCCTTCCCAGGCCCACTCATAGGGGAAGATCCCTTTTTCCAGGCAGCATAGCAGGGCTGAGAAAGAAGACGATGGCTTTGTTCCTTTAGGTAATTCCCATCTCTCTCTTCCCTCCTCTCATTTAGCACCTTTGTGTTTCTTTCTCAAGAAGTGGGCTTTTTCCATCAATGATTGACTGGATAAAGAAAATGTGGCACATATACGCAATGGAATACTATGCAGCCATAAAAAAGAATGAGATCATGTCCTTTGCAGGAACATAGATGAAGCTGGAAGCCATCATCCTCAGCAAACTAACACAGGAACAGAAAACCAAACACCACGTGTTCTCACTCGTAAGTGGGAGTTGAACAATGAGAACGCATGGACACAGGGAGGGGAAGAGCACACACCAGGGATTGTTGGGTGTTAGGGGACAAGAGGATGGAGAGCGTTAGGACAAAGACCTAATGCACGTGGAGCTTAAAACCTAGATGACAGGCTGACAGGTGCAGCAAACCACCATGGCACATGTGTACCTATGTAACAAACTTGCATGTTCTGCACATGTATCCAAGAACTTAAAATTAAAAAAAAAAAAAAGAAGAAGTGGGCTTTCGCTTTCTCTCCAGTTTTCTGTCATGTTCAATAATTTCCTTTCCACCAAATTCTAGAGCTTTGAAGAAAGGCCACAAAAATCCACCTTTGGATTAAAAAAATAAAAAATCATATCTCACCAAAACACACAAATCACATGACAGATAACTTAGAGCAAACAACTAGTATTCTAAAGAAAGCAAACCAAAAGAAACAACAGGCAAAAAAACACCTCTCTGGTTTTGTCAAGAAACTTGTCTGAATATTTGAATATTAGTAGCCACATTTATCCCATATTTGCGAGGCAAAAGTCTAAACTACAGCAACTAAACAGAGAGAAAAGAATGGAGTATGATCTGAAAGTGGCTACTGCTGCTTCATGAAGCTATCAAAAGTCAAATATCCTGGTAGTCTATTCTTTCTCATGCCTTAGCTGTAACACAGAAGAAAACTGGCTTGGAACAAAACAATGAGAAATGAGGAGGAACACACTTTGATACACAGCTTGAAGATACTCGTTCTGCTTCACTGTGATGGCAGTGCAAAGAAAATGAGCCCACAGAGGGTTCAGATGTCCTTCGACATCAGACTTCGCCACTTACTTGTACTTCACTTATTTGTTACTTCTTCTATTCCTTCTCTCACTCACTTGCACATTCACCAACAAGTATTTATTAAGCGCCTGCCTCGGTTCTGCCACAGGTGTGAGGAGGAGAACAGGAGTGAATGAGAACAAGAGGCGGCTTCAGCCACTGTAGGGACAGCACTCAGGGAAGGTGAGGTTTTTAAAGGCCCATGAAATGTTCCAGACCTCAAAATAATTAGTTGGCTCCAAAATGAAAAAAGAAACTATAAAATTAGAAGTAATACACATTTAATTAAGTGTCTATGAAATATACCATCTCAACTATTTACAACTCAACTCACATATATGATGATACATATTATACATGGGATCTGTGGGACAGATATGAGATTGCATATGTTTTAATACACTTGAAATGACATGGGGCAGAGCTTTCAAAAGTAAAAGTCCACGAAGGTCCTCAAATGTCCCCACATGATGGGCAGGACATCCCTCCTCTCCGAGGCACACTCCAGCTCCCAAGATCGCCTTGTGAAATCCTGAAGAAAGTCGCATCCCTGAGCCTCAGTTTCCTTATGGAAACAAAATAAAACCATGGTCCTCCGGGCAGTTTTGAGAACCAAATAAAAAAAGTACACTGGAAAGTATTTCATAGGCTGGCAGAGATGAAAAGAAAAAGTGTGAACTCCTTACATCTTTATTCCCCCAGGTGGCGAATGCCTCTCGCTATGTTTGATGCTACACACCTGCTGCCCAAGCAGGCACTCGGAAGGGAAACAGATCTCTACACTGCCTAAAAATAAGGCTGCTTCCGTGCCCTCTGGCAGCCAACAGATGTTCACGATGGACAAATTCACACACAAACCAGGATGCTTCGTGTACAGATAAAACTTGGTCCATATCATGAGACTCCAAACAGACAAAGGTTAAAAAGGGGTGTCGGGGGAGAAGCTTATTTTAGTAAAAAATGAAACCGTTTTTCAATTAGTTTCAGTTCTAAGCAGACACCATCTTCTATTTGCCCTAAAAATGAGAAGCTGGAGACTGCTCCTCAATTCAGTTTTATTTCTCTCTTTTGTTGACACTTTGAGAAACACCTTAATTCTCCCGGCTAGCAACAACAGTAGGTAAAAGGGGAAAATACATTCAATTCTGGAAAGAAAGGATCACACAGCATAGCACAGAAATATATCCTAGCAGGCCATGTGATTTTATTCTTTGTCACTTTTCTCTTTTCCCCTCATGGACCACCATTTGGGGCATGGGGTAGGAGAGGGCTGGGGTGATGATGTGACCAGGTTAAAAGTGGCCCAGGACATAAAATAAAAAAATGAAGGAGGGGAACAGTTATAAACTTCTGAAAATAGAAACTGACTGCCTTAAATGTGTTACTCCGGTACACCAGACCCTCCTTCTGAGTTCAAGATTCCCTTTGTGCCTCACCACAGGATGTGTTAAGATGATATACAGTGTGTTTAAATAAAACAAGAAAACAAACCAAGAAAAATTTAGCATTATGAAGAATGAGTGTCTACTAAAAATACTCTAAAATGACTTTAAACATGAAATCACATTTAAAAAATAACTTTTTAATGACTTAGGCATAAGTGACTCAGGAACATATGGATTAAATTTCCTTCAAAATACATACGGCTTTAACAATTGGGGGAGACTTGTTTGGTTTGTAGGACAGCGCTCTGAAAAGGAAAGAAGTCTGTCAAACGGTACTCACGTTAGCATCATTTTCTGGTGCTTTCTTTGGTGACGGAGTCAATTGGCCATAATGGCCATTACCTAAGAAACTTGGAACAGCTTCCTTGGACTTAGTTTAACTCCCTTTCCCTATTTAGGCAAAGTATTCAACACGTTTATAATGAATGACTCTCCCTCACCCCTAATATCTCAAGCATCAAAAACAGGTCTACTTCTGTTTAAAAAAAAAAAAAAAGGCTGAGCTGTCTTAGCCCAGAGCAAATGGCTACTGCCTCTTTGTGACAGTTGGGCACAGACTTATATACAGGGATGTTTTTCATTCTTTTAGCCCATTAGGAACTAAGGTCAAGAGACTGTCACTTTTTATTTCTTAAAAACACAAATTTTAGACAAACCTGCAACAATCAGGCTCTGTGTTACCTGCCGAGCCTTTGGTTTTTATCACACCAACCTCACACTCTCACCAATGCTACTGTCGCTACCACCGTGACTATAAAACACCTCAGGGTTGTGATGCGAGAAGAGTAGCTTCTAGTTGGTGGTGCCCATCTCACATCAGCCAGAGACAAAGCAACCCCTTGTTTATCCCTGCTTGACTTTTGGCCTGTGCCTATGCCTGGTCCATGCCTTGGACACATGGATGGTTAAAGAAAGACAGACAGAAAGAAAAAAATCCCTCAGCAATCATAGTGTTTACTATTTCCAAAAGGCACCCTCAAATATCATTTCCTTCCATCTTGGAGGACAGTTATGACAAGTACTGAATCCACTTCTTAGATGAGGAAATTGAGAGCTGAGGTTCAGGGAAAAGCCACATAGCAACAACTAGCCATTCTGCAAACATTATATTTTTGCAGAAAATATAATGATTATACTTTCATGCCTTGGCTTCTTTTATTGTTTCCGTTGGTTAATTTTTAATAGTCACCCCCTCTAGAAGGCCAACTACCCCACTTAAAAATGTCCCGTTTTCAAGGGTCAGAACAAATGCCACATGTTTCAGAGAAAGTGCTCAAACATTCAACCTCCAAGTGCGATGCTCTTTTTTGTGTGTCAAGTGGGCTAGGCTGCCATCTCAGGTTATTCAATTAAACACTAATCAGAGTGTGCTGTGAAGGTATCTGGTAGATGTGATTAAAGTCCACAATCAGCTGACTTTAAGGGAGATTATTTTAGATAATGTGGATGAGCCTGATTCAATTGGTTAAAAGGCTTTAAGAGCAGAGCTGAAACTTCCCTGAAGAAGAAGAAATTCTGCTTGTGGATTGCAGCTTCAGCCATGCACCTGAGAGTTCCTGCTCACTCTTCTTGACCGCCTGCCCTACAGATTTTGGACTTGCCTGCTCAGCCTCCACAATCGCATAAGCACTTCCTTGCAATAATAGCTCTTAATACATGTCCCCACTGGTTTTATCTCCTGGTTGAACCTTAACTGATAAACCAGGTAATATCCCCTCTGTGTTCCTACAGTTTATACAACTCTTACATCATTTCCAGCTTATTGCTGGTACTGTAACTTCTTTGTAGGTAGGCTCATGTCTCCTATCTTTGTAAACCACAGAGCACTAAATACGTGCTGCAAGAATTAAATTATGTTATGCAAGAGCCCGACAGAGGGTGCTTCACCTTCCTATGAGATAAGTAAAACTCATACAAAATGCTCATGAAGAGATACAAGTAGCAAAAGAGCCTCATGGCCTTAGAAGTAATTTTACTGAAGAAATATTACTGCCACCTACCAACAGGTTACAGAGTTTCCCTTCATTGTACAGGACAGTCCTGTGCCTGCAGGGTATTTAACATTCCTGGGCCCCTGGCACTGAATGAAAATTATATCCCCTTTACCCTGACTCCTATCATTTCAACAACTCAAAAGTCCTCTCACACACATGTTTGCAAATGCCTGCTGGGAGTGTGGACACACCACGCCCTTCTCTAGCTAATAATTACCTTCTTTCCACTATAACAATTAAAATGTATCAAGCTACAGAGAGAAAAATTACTACAACAATGACTTCTACAACGAGTTGTAGAATTATGGATCAGAAAAGCGGAATTCCACTAATAGATTATCATGAAGGCCAAAAAGCCCTCATATGCATAAAGTTAGAGGTGGGATAAGAATTCTCAACTTCAGATATTTTATTCAGGCTAATTTATATAATCTCTTTATTAATTCAACAAGTACTCAACAGCCCTCCTATGAGCCAGACATAGTTTGTTACCAGATCACGGGAAAAAAGCTAGGAAGGTTTTCATCAAGAATGGAGGGTACACTTGGGATATCCTGACTTGAAATATTTGTTATGTGGGATTTATGCAATTTACTCTTGGGAACTGAAGCCACCTCACAAAGAGTTGGTCCATCTTCTATAACAGATCTCAGATGATCCAGATCTGCATCACAGCATCATCAGGGAATCTGTTAGAAAAACAAATTCTCAGACCCAATCCCAGAACAACTAAATCAGGAGTTCTGAGAGTGGGATCCAGCAATGGTTCTCAGATTTTAGTGTACAACAGAATCACACCTGCAGAGCTTATTAAAACACAGAATCCTGCATCTCACACCCAAAGCTTCTGGTGCAGTAGATCTCCTGTGCCCCACAACCTACCCCACTCCCATTTCTACCAAAAAAAAAAAAAAATTAAAAAGGATGTGGTGGCCTATGCCTGTAGTCTCGGCTGGCTATTCACAAGGTTGAGGTGGGAGGATTGCTTGAGCCCAGGAGTTTGAGGCCACTGTCCAAAAATGTGCATTTCTAACAAGCTTCCAGGCAACACTTTTAGAACCAGTGCTCTAGATCTGCACTGATACAGTGGCCACCAGGCACACATAGCTATTTAAATTTATATGAATTAAAATTATGTATAGCTGAAAACTCAATTCCTGAGTTGCACTAAGTTGTACTTATTTCTACATCCTCACCTCCTATTATCCATTTGTAAATACATTCCACATGCTCAGCATTTGTGGCTAGTGGCTACCATATTGGACAATGAAAACACAGAGCACGTCCATTACTGCAGATACTTCTAGTGAACAGTGTTGCTTTTGGGCTACTGAGGAGGCCCCTAGAAGAATCCCTTCTATCTAGTTAGGTACCATAGGCAGAGAAAACTGATGCCAAGGATGAGCCTTACGGTGAAGAGTGCAAGGACAGATGGCCCAAATTGCAGGCATTGCTTGTGACTGACCTGCTTCTCACCTGGGGAACTCTCCATAGCTCCAAGATGAGTAGCATCAAGGATCTATTTATTTAACACTAGTTAACTACTCTCCTAAATAATGCTGGAAAAGCTAGCGATTTACTGAGACAATCATATGGTTTTTGTTTTATGTGGCGAATCACATTTATTGATTTGTGTAGGTTGAACCAACCTTATATCCCAGGAATGATGCCACCTTGATCATGGTAAATTAACTTTTTGATGTGCTGCTATATTAAGTTTGCCAGTATTTTGTTGAGGATTTTTGTGTCTATGTTCATCAGTGATATTGGGCTGTGGTTTTTTTCCATTGTGTCTTTGCTATAAATTTCGTGCTTTTTCAAGCAGTTGCGGTTCTCCTGTCTAGCCCGCTGCCTCTAGACTATGCTGTAAGTCCCCTCAATAATCTCTATGTCTTGTTCACTGGCTCTGGGTCTCTTCTGTAGCCTCCCAAACATGATGCCATCCCTAAAAGTCAACAGGGGTCCAGGATGATGGCACGTGGAGCTCTACTAAGTCTCTCAATGTATACGACTCCGAGACTGAACTCTAATCCCTGTAAACCCGAACTACTTCCAACTTTCCAGTGGTTTTGGCCAAAAACCTTAGTCATTCTTCACTTCTCTCTCTCACAATTGCAAGCATTCTGTCCAAAAATCCTTTTATTTTACCTGCAAAATGTATCCAGAAGCTGACCTCTTTATACCTCCTCCACAGCTACTACCTAAGTGCAGCCGCAGTCCTCTCTTGCCTGGATTACTGCAATGGACTCCTAACTGGTCTTCCGCTTTTACCCTTGCTGCTTCTATCAGCTTCCTAGGGTTGCTATAACAAATTATCGCAAACTGAGTTCCTTAAAACAACAGAACTTTATTCTCTTGCAGTTTGGGAAGCCAGGAGTCTGACATCAAGGTTGTTGGCAGGGTTGGTTCCTTCTGGAGGCTCTGCAGGAGAACCCATTCCATGCCTCTAGCCTTGGGTGGTGCTCACCATCCTTGGTGTTCACTGACTTGTGACTGCTCTCCATTCTGTCTTCACATGGCTCATTCATCTGTGTCTGCTTTCTCCATTTCTGTCTCTTATCAGGACACCTGTCCCTAACCCAGGATGGTCTCATCTTGAGATCCTTACCTTAATTACCTGCAAAGAGCCTTATTTCAAATGAGGTCATACTTGGAGGTTCTGGGTTGTCATATCTTTTGGAGGATAGCATTCAGCCCACTAGGCTGCTCTATAAATTATTCTCAATACAGCAGCCACAGTGATCTTTCTAAGTTGAATTAGATTATGTTACTCCTTTGTGCAAAACCCTCTAATGAGTCCATCTCATTCAGGGAAAAATCAGAGTCCTAGATGACCTACAAGGCCCTGTGTGACCTGGTTCTTATTTCTACGTCCTCACCTTCTACTATCTGTTTGTAAAGAACAGTGGCTCTCACTAATGGATGTAAAAAGAAGTGAAAGGTTTTGAGATGTATCTTGAGTTACCATCAAGAAGGCTTGGTTACTCACTACGTCCAAAAAGCCACCCTTGGAAAGGAATGAGCTGCAAAGGTATAAAAGAATTATAAATTCAGTTTGTACATGATGCATCTGAGATGTCCTTGAGTACATTTATATGTAATTTTAGAAGCTCAGAAAGAAAACTGGGCTGAAGAGATAAATTTGGAAGTTGCCAGCATATAAATAGCAACTAAAGCCTTGGGAGAAGAAAAGAAGACCTAGAATTAAGTCATTAGGGAGGCTGATATTCAAAGGTAAAGTGGAGGTAGGTGGGCCTGCAAAGAAGACCCAGGAAAGAGACCAGACCATAGCGGGAAAGCCAGGAAAGTGTGACACTGGGAAAACAAGAAAGAAAAAAAGGAATGGTTTCAAGGAAGGAGTAGTTAACTATGTTAAGTAAATTTGGGGAAGGAAAGTGACTCCAGGCCTTAGCGACATAGAAGGTGCAGGGGAACTTAGCTAGAACTGTTTCATTGGAATAACGGGAGTAGCAACATGATTGTAGTAGTAGAGGCAAGATTCAAAGTTGAAGAGGACAATATGAATGGAAATGGAAAGGGAAGGGATGGTTACTGAAAGGCTGCTGTGGGTTATTGCATACTCACTTGCTCTCTTCCTCTCTCTCTCAAGATTGGAGAGGAGAGAGACTAAGAATATGTTTCAGTGTTGATGGAAGGGATCTAGTAGAGACTGAGAGGCTGAAGACACAAGGAAAAAGGGAATAATCAATGACAAAACATTTTTCTGAGAAGTTGGGGTAGGTGGGTGAAGGATTAGCTTTTGATAAGGGAAGAAGACTTCCCTGCCCAGGTGTCAGGAAGGAACAAGTTAGGTAGGGGGTGGTGAGTACAGAATAGGTACGTTTGTAGTTTTCATGATGGGAGGTTGGGGGCATTACCTAGGGGTGGATTCCAGTTTCTTAGGGAAGGTCTAGGATAGTTGAGAGGTTAACGTGCATGTGTAATAGGCTCAGTGTGCTCTGCTGAGTCATGTTCTCTAATAAGGCTTAGCTGCCAGATCCACGTTCCAAGAAGCCTAGTGGCCAGGCTCACTCAAGTCTGGGATTTTTCCAGGTAAGTGGAAGAAAGGCTGAGAAGCAAGGACATGGAAGGTATTTATAAGAACCAGAAATCTAAGCAGCGGAGGAAGGGAAAGCAAGACCACAAAGTAAGGAATCAATGAACTGGAAAGGAAGACAAAGAACACGGAGTTGATTACTCAGAACACTGGAGTCACCTGCGAGTAATCAGAACTTCAAATGTTAAATCCATCAATGTGGAGAGCCCAGTGTATCTATTAACCAAAAGAAAAGTAAAGGGGTTTTAGACAAGCTACTTTACTACCAAGCACAAGTCTACTTTCTATCTAAGAGGACCAGAGGGAGCTTAATGCTGGAAAAGTAGGAAGGAGGTATTGTAATTCAAGTAATATCATTCCAAATCTGGATTCTGTACCATGATGCCTGGTAAATGATTCCAAGAAAAGATGCTTTACTGATTTTGCTACAGCTGCTATAAGTGTTCTATATAGAAGTTTTACTGGATTATTTTACTCTCAAGCACAGTGGTTCTCCACCAGGGGTGATTTTGCTCCCCAGGAGACAACTGGCAATGTCTGGGGACACTTTTGGGGGTTAGAACTAGGGGAGAGGTGCACTTGCATCTAGTGGATAGAGGCCAGGGATGCTACTTAACACCACACAATACACAGGACAGTCACACTCACCTCCACAAGGAATCATCCAGCCCAAAGTTCCAATAGTGCCAAGGCTGAGAACCCCTGCTCGAGAACAAAAGCACTTGAAAAAGCAGGCTATTTATATCCAAGAGAAGAGGGCTCAAATCTGGATCAAAGTAACTAACCATCTTCAAATTTTCTGTACCATAAACCTACCAGTGGCCTAAATAAGACTATCTTCATTTTCAGAAAAGGCATCAAAATAGGCAGAAAGGTACAAGCTTTACATGTAAGAAAGCATATGGTAGGTACCTGATGCCTTCCTCTTCCCTTGTCTGCCTTTTCTCATTTTCTTGTTTCTTTCTGGAAAGATTATAATCTGTGTTCTTCACTAGTTCCTGCATACTGGAACATTAAATTGCAACCACAAATTAATTTCAATAAAATCCTCTTACGAGAAGTAAATATAAAAGTCTGAAGAATTTAGTAAGATGGCCTTTTGCCCATATACAGAAATGATTAAAGACTAGACTGCGATTACATTCTGAGCAGAGTAACATAATTAGCAAATTTATGAATGGGTCTCCTTTTCACAGTTCTGTCAGGGCTAATTACTTGTATTAATTAGAACTGTCAACACATGAATATGCTTGTTGAAGCCACTTCCTATGGTAAAATATGAGACTTGTAAATATCAAGGCACTTGGAAAGATGCAAAGACTTTCATTTATTAGCAACTCTAAATGATGCAGAACCACTGACTGCACAATGAGCCTTGGGAATTGACTGTAAATAGATTCCTAGTTAATGAATTTGCTATTTTTTCTTTCTCGCTTAGGCATTAGTCTCAGTTCAGCCTTTGGATGAAATGTCCAATATATCACCACTTTAGACTGCAGCAAGGATAAGGAAAGAATTCCACAGGTTACTGGAAGGAGTAGCTGGGATGTCTAAGCTAAGCAGGAGGGAGTTCCCATCTCTTCTCTGATTGCTCTGAAATGGGTGTAAAATGAATTTTAAGAAATGATGAAGTGACAGGGGAAAGACACCCGAGGCATTAAGAATGACAGACTGAACATCAATTATAACTCTATTTGAACCCGAGTAAGTGGGCAAGTTACTTAGCCTCTCTGTACCTTGGTTTCCTCACCTGAAAAATGGGGATTGCAAAAATGGGGACAGCAACAGAACCTGTAATGGGTTACCGTGAGCCTTACACAAGTTAATGCGTGGAAAGCAGGCAGACCAGTGGTCAGTACAAGGTATGTACCAGCTGTTACTGTTTTCATATTATCATCATCTGGATGGGGGTGGAAACACAGAGAACTGAGCATTCCTAAAATTAGATATAGGGGCAATATACAGAGTGGTTAAGAGCTCTAGAGTCAGATAGGGCTGGGTTCACACCTGACTCCATCACTCACTCAGTTTCCTCTCTGCCTTAATTGTACCTTACTTCATGAGTTCTTGTGAAAAGTAAATGAAAAAAATGCATGAAATGTACTTGATATTCCTGGTACATAAAAGGGACTTGCTAAATGTTACTGCTTAAGTATTCATTACCCTTATTATCTTTTTGGAGAAATCTCCAAAATTGATTGAAATGGAAGTAAAAAGAATGATTTCTGTAAGTGACCTAAGATAGGTGAGGAGAGAAAACACATGGAAGAGGAGAAAGAGAAAGAGGTAAGAAAAGGAAACAGACCCAGTGCCTTCCTGGTGCCAGTGCCCTCCATCTCCTGTCTCAGGTAAGGATCCCACCCGGCTGCCCCACGAGGAGGGTATAATATACCTCCCTACCCACAAAATACCCATAATCCCTTAGGACCCCATTCACGGAGAAGGAGAGACAGAGCTGGGATTCCAACTCAGATGTGACTGACTGCAAAGCCCATGCCATGTTGAGGTTGTGAAAGCAAGGCTTGCAAAGGGCTGCCTTCATCACAGACTGAGGGGAATAGAGATTCTAGGCTCTTTCTGCCTATTCCTGCACCCCTTTTTATGCTTTACATAAATTAAATAACACAGCAATGAAACTCTTAATAGGTAGTGCTCGTTCTGGCTGGCTGGCTAAATCTCAACTGATAACCACCATCAAATAACTCCCATAAAACAATTGCAAATTAAGATCAGTTAGCAACAATCTACAAAAGCAGAATTTTTCTTGTTCTATGTTTATTGTACAAGGTCTTTCCAGATATTCAAATCTCTGACAGTGGAAAAAGATGAACCCCCTTAAGAGTGCTGCAGGGGGCATGAAGGGAATGGCTGAGGAGAGTGTCTGCTAAGGTCCCTCCCAACTCAAACATCTTATTTCTGAATATAGCGAGATGTCAATATTAGAGCTTATTTCAACTGGAAATCCACTTCTGCATACATGTATATTAATTTATAGAATTAGACAGCTAATAAAATACATTGATAACCCCTAATTTTGCCTTGAAATCAGGTAACACCTTAAAAATCAATTTGGTCAAAATTTTAGAGCATCAAAATAACCTAACACATACAAAGAAAATTTAGTTGGAGGATGTTCTGGAACCTTTCACAAACATGCCCAGTTAAATATAAAGTAACAGAAAATCCACTGGTGTTCTTAATGACATGTTGGTCAGCATTCCAATGCCATCAGCTAAAAGAGTGAAATTCCCTTATGCACAGAATAGGCTGGACATGAAGTGATGCCCAAATAACAGACTTATCAACACAAGAAAAGATGTTCAATGTAATTATTCATGAGGGAAACACACATGAAAATCACAACAAGATGGCACTGACTGGGTTAAGTTAAAAAGACTGACCATAGCAAGTGTTGGGGAGGATAGGGAGGACCTTGAACTCTCAAACACTGGTGGAGAGAATGTAAAATAGAACCAGCACTTTGGAAAACAGTTTGACAGTTTACTAAAACATAAACATGGCCAGGTGCGGTAGCTCATGCCTGTAATCCCAGCATTTAGGGAGGCCAAGGTGGGTGGATCACAAGATCAGGAGTTTGAGACCATTCTGGCCAACACGGTGAAACCCCATCTCTACTAAAAGTACAAAAATTAGCCAGGTATGGTGCGTGCACCTGTAGTCCCAGCTATTCAGAAGGCTGAGGCAGGAGAATCACTTGAATCCGGGAGGCAAAGGTTGCAGTGGGCTGAGATCATGCCATTGCACTCCAGCCTGGGCAACAGGGCGAGACTCCATCTCAAAAACAAACAAAAAACAACAACAACAGAAAAACGTAAACATATACTTTCCACACGACCCAATGATTCTACTCCTAGGTATGTACCTAACAGTAATGAAAGCATATGTCCTTAAAATTACTTGTAAATGAATGTTCACAGCTGCTTTATTTGCCATAGCCAAAACCGGAAAATCCAAATGTTTATCAGCAGGTGAATGGATAAACAAATTATGGTATATCTGTACAATGGACTACTACTTGGCAATGAAAAGGGATGAACTATTAACACACCTAGTGACATGGATAAACCCCAAAGTAGCTACGCTGAATAAATTAAGTCAGACAACAAAAATATATGTGGTATGTTTCTGTTTATAAAAATTTTACGAAATGCAAACTAAACCACAGAGACAGAAGACCAGTGTCTTGTAGGGATAAGGGTGGAGGAGGGTAGGAATAAATTACCAAGAGGCAGAGGAATCTGTTGGGTGTGACGGCTATGTCAATTATCTTGATTATGGGTTATATGTCAATAAAATGATAAAAATTAATCTTTACAAATTCTTTGAGGAAAACAGACTTCACTTCATATCCAAATTAATAACTGTATAGCTCTCTACATGTTATACGGTGCCCTCTTAAACACCATCTTATTTGATCCTTACAAAAAGAAGGTATTATTATTCCTAGAACAATTTTTGTACTACAACCCAGATTTCAGTTAAGAAATCGAGACTCAATAGGCCCCACAATTTGCCACTGCTTTAATGAGATTTATGGGTTATCTGTTTGGCTCCTGAAGACGTTTAGATTTGCTGAGGCTGCTCTATGCTAAAAAGAATTATTACCAATAGGATAAGGTGGCTCCGGGCATATATATTATGATCCTTGAGGGTTATCATGTTAACCAGAGTATGGTTTTATACAATCTTAAAATCCTTTAAGAGATCTCAAAAGATCAGAAAGGGGAAGAAAAAAAGCCTTATATCTAGCTCTAACTGAATCAAGGGAATGAACTCAAAGAGGGATTAGGGACTGGGTATCCAACTCCTGGAGTCTGTGAAAAAGAAATGGCCCAAGAATCTGGCATCTTTAAAATTTCAATATCCCAGCTTTACACACACACACACAGAAAAATCCTTCATCCTAAACTCAACCTGCTCAATTTGGAATACCACACAGTAAGCTTCAGTTTTTTTCCTCTATTATTAGGATGATATACCTACTTTAAGAAAAAATAATTGCTTCATTGAGATTTTACTCAACAGCTTAATTGAGATTTCATTTCTATACTACACAATTCGCCTATTTAGAGTGGACAATTCAATGCCTTTTATGATATTCACAGAGGTGTATAATCATTACCACAATCAATTTTAGAACATATTTATCACCCTCAAAGAGAAACTCTATGCCAATTAGCAATCACCCCCTATTTCTTCTCTCACTGCCCACCTGCTACCTTTAGCCCTTGGCCCCACCAATCCACTCTCTGTCTTCATGGATTGCCTATTATGGCCACTTCATATTGATCGAATCATATAAAGTGGCCATGTGTCACTGGCTTCTTTCACTTAGCATAATACTTTCAGGTTCAACCACATTGTAGCCTGTATGAGCACTTCATTACTTTTTAGGGCCATATAATATTCCATTGTACGCATATACATTTTATTTATCAATCTGATCAGCATTTGGATTGTTTCTACTTTTTGGCTATTATGAATAATATTATAATAAATGTTCATATACAAGTTTTTGTGTAGGTATATGTTTTCATTTCTCTTAAAAACCAGTGATGAATATATTCAGGTTAAACTGTATGTTTAACCTTCTGAGGAACTGCCAGACTATTGTCCGAAGCAGCTATACAATTTTACAATCCTATCAGTTTGGGGTGAGGGTTCTAATTTCTCTTTATCCTTGCTAGCCTAAGGTTGCCTTTAAAAATAATTATTATAGCCATCCTAGTGGATGTGAAGTGGTATCTCATTGTGGTTTTGATCAGAATTTCCTTGATGGCTAATGGCATAGAGCTTATTTTCATGTGCTTGTGGGACTTCTGTATATCTTCTTTGGAGAAACATCTATTCAGATCATTTGCCCATTTCTGAGTGGGCTGTCTTTTGGTTATTGAATTGTAAGAGTTCCTTATATAGACTTGACAAAAGTCCCTTATCAGATACATGGTTTGCAAATATTTCCTCCCAATCTGTGATGATCTTTTCACTACTTTTTTTTCCTTCTTCTTTTTTTTGGGGGTGGGGGTGGGTAGAGAGTGGGTCTGGAGACTCAAGCTGGTCTTGAACTTCTGGCTTCAAGCAATTCTCATGTCTTAGCCTTCCAAAGTGCTGACATTGTAAGCATCATGAGCCACTGTGCCTGGCCTCTTTTCACTATTTTGATAGTACCCTTTGTAGCACAAACGTTTTTTAGTTTTGATAAAGTTCAATTTATCTATTTTTCTTTTGTTGTTATTCTCTTGGTGCCTAATCCAAGGTCATAGAGATGTCCATCTATATTTTCTTCTAAGACTTTTTGAGTGTTAGCTCTTACATTTAGATTACTGAGCTGGTTCCACACCTGATCCTGCATGTTACCCACTGTCAGTAGTAGCAAACCATATCAAGTGCTTGATGTGCCTTCACATCGGGCCCTTTTGGTTATCTGTGCTTAAAACAATACTGGAATCTGGGGTGAATTTCATCCTGCCTTTCTGCCTCCATGGGCAGTATCACTAAAATGAATAAAGAATCGATTTTTGCTAAGATCTATTACAGATGGGAAATTCCATAAACTTCAAAGATACCACATTGAGACCACCAATCAAGAAATATTCTTATCTTTTTCAACCTTGAAGTAGTAAGTAAACAAGAGCACAGAAGCAGGTGTGGAGGACACACATAAGCTAGAAGGACAGAGGAACACAATAAGGGGTGATTTGGCCCTGGAACATCACATTGCCAAAGAGCTGGTCTAACTGCCAGAAGCCACGCAGGTCAATGACACCACAATCCCTCTGTCTCTGTGTCATGCTTAGGATTCCTGCAGCTCACTGCTTCTGGCTAGTGTCCTTTCCTATATCACTTGCTGCAGCTTCTGTCATTTGTCCTAACGTTTCTGAGCATGGGGGAGGCAGATCTTTCTGTTAGCAGTTCTGGGGAAGAGGAAACCTAACAATTAAAAGATTCTGGGCCCCAAGTCATTTCTCTACTTGGAATTCTAACAAAGATGTCAGAGTACAAAAGATATAGCCCAAACACAGATGAACACTGACAACAACAACAACAACAAATTTTATCTTCCCAGCAGAATGTGTGACCTACACCCTGAAATCATGAGCAGGAGACCTTGGGGACTGGTGATAATAGGTAACACATGATAACACCAGGCTTGCGTGTCTTCTGGGGAATGAGTCAAATATGGAACCTACTGCTGCAGCTATTACTAAAGACACAAGGGCATGGGGGTGTCTGGAGAGACCAGAAGACTGGCTAGCAGAGGGGACCACATCAATGCTAAAATGTGAGTCTGGGGAGAAGGCTGAATGGGACTGCGTGCCTCAGGATAGAGGCAGGCACGGCTTAGTGGGGCGTGGGAGCAAGCAGAGCCAGTCCCACTTACTCACAGTGGGACTCCCAGAGGGGACGCCAAGAGATTGAGAAACAGTGTGAGGTTCTGATAGTACTTCAATAGCGCAGAATTTGAATTCCACTGACTAATCATACAATCTGTGTAACTCATTTCATCTTTCTGTGTATTAGTTTCCAAATCTCTGAAATGGCACTTCATAGGGCTGTCATGGGGATTGCAATATGTGAATCCAAGTAAAGCATTAACCCTAGCATCTGCATGTGCTAAGCACTCAGTAGATAATCGTTACTTGTTAGGGATTAAATTGTGTCCTCCCCCACCAATTCATTTATGGAAACCCTAACCCCCAATGTGACTGTATTTGGAGATTCGGCCCTGAAGAGGCAATTAAGGTTAAATGCGGTGATGGGGTGGAGCCCTAATCCAACAGGACTGCTGTCCTTATAAGCAGAGGGAGAGGCTCCAGGGATGTGTGTGCACAGAGAAATGGCCAAGTGAGGACACAGTGAGAAGACAGCCACCTGCAAGCCAAGGGGCAAGGCCTCAGGAGAAACCAAGCCTCCTGGTACCTTGATCCTGGATTCCTAACCTCCAGAATTGTGAGAAATAAGCTTCTGTTGTGTGAGCCACTCAGTCTTTGGTATTTTGTTATGGCATCCCCAGCATGCAGATATATTACTGTGAACAGCAAAACCAGTATGGGAGGACACAGCTGGGCTGACATGACACTGTGGTCCCATTCTGAAAGATCAGTGACCCTAGGTGCTAAAAAGCTGCATATGGTACAACAAAGAGTAACATCAAAACAACATTCAGAAAAGCTGTATGTGCCCCTGGGGCAAGGTGAGAGTGCTTAACCTGCTCTAACAACTTTTAACAAGCTTTAATGCAAAACACCGCAACCTTAACTGTGGCTTTCTAATTAATGACTTGCTACCTTACGTGGTTCCAAGATCTTGCAAAACAAGCACATGGATCCCTTGACTGAGGTTTGGGAAGGGTGTGTAAACAGGGCTCCTGTCTCCCACCTTCTGACACTACCAACTGCATCTCCCTGATGACGTCATCAAGTTCTCAGGCAGAGCCAGGCAGGGCATCCAAAAGAAGAGCTCACTCCCCCTCAGCCAAGCGACTCTCCCTGAGCCCTCAAGGTCCTGTGAGTTCTTGGCCCCAGTCTACTGCCTGACTCACTGCTTGGCAACTTCTTCTGCTTTCAGTGCCCTCAAGCACACCAATCTCTCCCCCACCTTGATACTGTTGGAAGGCAAGTCCCTCCGGGTGAATGCTCCCCGCTGCGCCTGCTCCCCACCCCTAACACATCCCGTCATACATGAACATGTGTTATATGAACATACTCTCTCCTCCCTAAGCACTGCCCCCCTTCACTCCTTCTCATCTTTTAGGCCTCAACCTAAATGTTAATTATCATCTCCTTAGAAAGGTCTGTGGTGACCCTTTGCCCCACTAGTTTCCTCTCCCAATCCCATTACTTTTTCAACCATACCGATCTATTTTCTTCATAGCTCTGCCTCCAAATTTAACTACCTTTATCAATCCATCCGCCTATCTATCCCTCTGTCCATCTCTTCATCCTCTCTCCTGTCTCTTTCTCTCTCTTTATTTTTGGTTGGGGGGCGGGGTGGGCAATGATATTTAATACCACATGAAAAGTTGAAAGAACAAAGCCACTTATTTGCTAGTGACTAGAAATCATTATTTTTTTCTAATATTTTTATTGTCACTAAAGTCTAGTTGTATCACAGGAAAGCTAAAAACTATTACCTTGTTATACAATAATAAAAACAAAACAAGGGATTATTAAATCATGGGTTCTTAAATCTATAAGCACATTCTCTTGATCATGGTAGGTACTCCACAAATTTTTGTTGAAAAAAATGAACCTATGGTCTAAGAAATATCGATATTCCGAATTTAAAACAATCAATCACCCTATTAATAATTAATCTTCTATTAGGAAGAAACAAAACAAATCAGGCCTTAGACTTCCTTAAAGTCTCAAATTTTACACATACATTTTAGCTAACTTCTTTCCCCCAAGGGAAACTATAGATGAGAAAAACTTATCTATGTATCTCTGTCTCTCTCTTCCCCCTCCCTGTCTTCTTTACTGTCCAGTTTCTCCACTCAGGGTTTGGGTGCTGTCTGTTTTATTTACCATCCTCTCAGCACAGCACCGGAAACACAGTAGGTATTTGATCAACAGCCATTAAATGAATGCACGCTATGAGCGCCTAGGAAGAAGAGCAGCTGACTTCCATTTAATCTCATCCTGTGCCTCAGAGGACGTGGTGGGAGGAGGATGGTGCAATGCCACCCACCCTCTTCCCACATGTGAGAGCAGCCAAAATAACCAGGTAACTAACATTAAACGTAAAATGGCAGAGATGTCCTGCTGCAGTCTTCCAACACCTGTCAGGTTGTCAGCTTTCATAATTTTGGTCTTAAGAACACATCACCAAAATGATCGCTGGAACTCGTTAAAACTTAAAATAAGTTTTAAAATAACGATCTTCCCACCTCTCTGTAGTTGTTCACAAGATGCTTCTCAAAGTGAATGTAGGTACCAGAGGATCTTACCGACAATCCTCTAAGATGGCTGGAGAATACCTCATGATGGTCAGAATGTGCATTATTGCTTCCTGAAGAACTTAACTTTTTTGACTGTATATTATAGTTAAAACAAACTTAGGTGATAAGGTAGAAACAGCTTTGAATGGGGAGTGTCATGATGTAGATTCCAAGATAAGCCTAGGGATTGATAGGCCATGTGGCTCTGAGTTCATAACAACCTCTCTTTCTAAGGTGCAGAGTGCCAAGGCAGTCTGGACCAGACCATTTCTAAGGCCTTAGAATAACTATATTACTGAGGACTCTGTGTAATTCTTATAGGACCAAATCGCTGCCATTTGGCTCTCAAACTAACATTTTTCCACAGTTTCAAAATGTGTCAGCTGAGGTGTCCTTAAATGCCGCACCATGCCATCAGGTTATAATCGTCTCTAATTGGTGCTCATGTGAATTGCAACTTTCCTAACCACTAAAGACCTGAAAAAAAATTTCATTCCTCTCTAATAAGAAATATGTTAAAAGGCAGTTTTTTGAAAGGACCACAAGCAATGATCATTAAAATTCACTGTATTAACATTCCTCATAAGTAAAGACTCAAGCCTAAAGAATACACACACAAAAAAACCACCACGGTATTTTACATTTTCTTAATTGAATCAATTCCAATAAGAATTGGAATGTGATGAAAGTTGGTCTTAATGGCTTCTTTTTTCATCATGGAGACAAATTAGGAAAACATTACCACTTTCCTTTCATCCATCCATCCACCCATCCCATCCCATCCCATCCCTAAACATTCCCAATCATCTGCTGTCCTTCTCTTTGGTTAGCATTAGTTTATAGGTAGTAGTTATTTTTGTTGATGCCTTACTAGTTCCCTCCACCCACCCTCCCTCCCTCCCTCCCTGTCTCTCTCTTCCATTTGACCACATTCCCTGAGGGCAGATAATTTGGTTCTTATCTTTCTTTACATGAGGTGGGTGTTGGGGTGGGGGAGAAACTATCTTGCTCATACCTGGCACAATATACGTTTTCTATATGTTTTTAAATTATGTATAAAACATGGAGGACATTCAGTGGATGATACTATGTGTACCTTCAACTTAAAAAAAAAAAAAAAAAAAGAAGTCAGGCCGGGCATGGTGGCGCATGCCAGCACTTTGGGAGGCCAAGGCGGGCAGATCACATGAGGCCAGGAGTTTGAGACCAGCCTGGCCAACATGGTGAAACTGAGTCTCTACTAAAAATACAAAAATTAGCTGGGCGTGGTGGCATGTGCCTGTAACCCCAGCTATTTGGGAGGCTGAGGCATGAGAATCACTTGAACCTGGGAGGCAGAGGTTGTACTGAGCTGAGATAGTGCCATTGCACTCCAGCCTGGTTGACACAGCCAGACTATAAAAAAAAAAAAAAAGGAAGCACCCAGTACCTCACTACCTTCTGCTACAGCTTCTTGGGAGATACAAAAATAAATAAGGGCCTCTCACTTTGATTCTCAAGGAACTCTTCTCCTAAGAGGAGATAAAGACCTGTTAGCATCACCTGAGGAGCTTATAGAGCAATTCCAGTGCTTGGGCTGCACGCTACCACCTCTGTGCATGCTCCTTCACCCAGCCCCACGAGCTACAGATTCTGATTTCTTCTGGGGCCAGAGCACTGGTAACATTACAAAGCTCCCCAAATGATTCTACTAGGTAGCCGGGGTTGAGAACAACCAAAATTTCTGAGAGAAACATCTCCTCTAGTTATTTAAAATTATTAGCAAAGTATATCTTTGGTCTTTCTTGAATTGTAGTCCTTGGATACATGCACAATCTCCATTAATTCACTGAAACATGCTGGACAACAAAGGTTATTCTCTTTTGTTTAGAAATCACCTGAAGACATTGCAACTATGAATATATTTAGTTCTTGATGTGAGTTGTATCTTTCATACTAGTTCACTCTCCTTTATTTATTCTTAACATCATCTTTAAATTCTACCTTTCCATTGAATTGGAAGATTATATAGACAGCTGTTAACTGTGGGTTGGAAAACATTTGGGATTTCATATTCCCTGGACTTTCCCAGATATCCACTGAAGACCCTGAAAATATTTAATCATGAAATCTACATTAGAAATTCCCATAGGAAGCTTAAAGTTTGACCAATAAATCATTAATAGCCAACACTTATAAAAATCAATTTGAAATCTTTTCATGAATATTTTACAAACAAAACTCTAATTTGCTAAATTTTCTAATTTCACTTCAATAGGAATGAGTATGAGAACAAAAAATACGAGTTAATGAAACAAAGTATCGGTAGCATTTAGCAGAATACTAATATTAATAATAGTATTATTATGTTATTGTTATTGGCTGAATTGTATATCCTCAAAATTCACATGTGGCAGCCCTAAACCCCAGTACTACAGAAAGTGACTGTATTTGGAGACAGAGCCTTTAAAGGTGTGATGGAGTTAAACGGAGGCCATTAGGATACCCACAGGCAGAAGGGCGATATTAGACTTTTATCTCACACCACATACAAAAATCCATTCGAAATAGATTTAAGACTTAAACATAAGACCTGAAACTGTAAACCCTACTAGAAGAAAATGGAGGGGAAGAGCTCCATCACGTTGGTCTGGGCAATAATTTTTTAGATATGACCCTGAAAGCATGGTGGACAAAAGCAAAAATAAACATTACATAAAATGAAAAAGCTTCTGCACTGCAAAGGAAACAATCAACAAAGTGAAGAGACAACCGATGGAATGGGAAAAATTTCATGTCTGCAAACCATACATCTGATAATGCATTAATATAAAAAACATATACGAAACTCAACTCAACTCAAAGGCAAGAAAACAACCCAATTTTTAAAATGGACAAAGGACCTGAACAGACATCTCTCAAAGGATGACATAGGAATGGCCAATAGGTATGTGAAAAATGCTCACTAAACATCAGGGAAATGCTAATTGAAACCACAGTGAGGTATCACCTCACACTTGTTAGAATGGCTATTATCGACAAGATGAAAGATAAGCGTTGGAGAGAATGTGGAGAAAGGGGAACCCTTGCACACTGCTGGTGGGAATGTAAGTTGGTACAGTCATTCTGGAAAACAGCATGGAGGTTCCTCTAAAAGAACTGAAGTCAGCAGGTTGAAGAGATATCTGCACTCCCGTGTTCACTGAGGCTTTATTCACAATAGCAAGTAATGAACCTAAGTGTCCATCAACAGGTGGATGAATAAATAAAACGTGGTAACACATACACGATGAATACTATGCAGCTTTAAAACAGAAAGAAATCCTCCATGTTGTTGGAAATGACAACATGGAGGAACCTGGAGGACAGTACATTAAATAAAATAAGCCAGGCACAGAAAGACAAATACTGTGGGATCTCACTTATATATGGAATCTTAAAAAGCTGAACTCACAGAAGCAGAGAACAGAAGGGTGGCTACGGGGCTGGAAGTTGGGGAGACCCTGGGTAAAAGGGTATAAAATTTCAGTTAGATAGAGATCTATCTATGATACAGTGACTGTACAACACAGTGATTGTACAACACAGTGACTTTAGTTGATAACAATGTATTGTATTCTTGAAAATCATTAGGAGTAGATTTTTAGGGCTCCTATCACAAAACCTAAGGATGTGAGGTAACTTATGTTAATTAGGTTGTTTAGCCATTCCACAATGGATATACATTTCAAAACACTGTGGACTATGTGAAAAATAAATACAATTTTCATCAACTAAAATAATTAATTTTTACAAATAAGGCCATTAGAGTGATCCTTAATCCAATCTGACTAGTATCCTTATAAGAGATGGAAACGTGGATGCAAAAAGGGACACTAAGGACACATGCACAGAGGAAACAGCATGGGAGGACATGGGGGAAAGGCCATCTGCAAGCCGAGGAGAGCAGCCTCAGGAGAAGCCAAACCCATCAGCACCTTGATCTTGAACTTCCTGCCTCTGGAGATGTGAGAAAATACATTTATGTGTTTAAACTACCCAGACTGTAGTATTTAGTTACGACGGTCCTAGCAAACTAATATAATTATTAATCAGATTATTAATACAAATATCACTATTATTATATCCTACCAATACAACATGAAAGGCAAAACAATGTAACAATAAAGTACATACACTGTGAAATGAAACTGACTGGGTTCCATCTAATCTCAGCCCTACCCTTTATTAGCTATGGGACCTATGTCAGCCTCCCAGCCATGTGCACATGCATGTACACACACGTACACACACACACACACACACGTCACTTACAATGCTGCTGGTATATATGCGATGACTCACTTAAATTCCTTGCCCCCAACTTCCCCTAACCTAACAGAGTGGTCTTAAAACCCAGATTTTTACTTAGGATTGTCTTGGCTATATGGGCTCTTTTGTGGTTCCATATGAAATTTAAAGTAGTTTTTCTAAGTATGTGAAGAAAGTCAATGGTAGCTTGATGGGAGCAGCATTAAATCTATAAATTACTTTGGGCAGTACAGCCATTTTCATGATATTGATTCTTCCTATCCATGAGCATGGAATGTTTTTCCATTTGTTTGTGTCCTTTATTTCCTTGAGCATTGGTTTGTAGTTCTCCTTGAAGAGGTCCTTCACATCCCTTGTAAGTTGTATTCCTAGATATTTTATTCTCTTTGTAGCAACTGTGAATGGGAGCTCACTTATGATTTGGCTATTATTGGTGTACAGGAATGAGTGATTTTTGCACATTGATTTTTGTATCCTGAGACTTGGCTGAAGTTGCTTATCAGCTTAAGAAGCTTTTGAGCTGAGACGATGGGGTTTTCTGGATGTAGGATCATGTCATCTGAAAACAGAGACGATTTGACTTCATCTCTATTTGAATGCTCTTTATTTCTTTCTCTTGCCTGACTGCCCTAGGCAGAATTTACAGTACTATGTTCAATAGGAGTGGTGAGAGAGGGCATCCTTGTCTTGTGCTGGTTTTCAAAGGGAAGGCTTCCAGCTTTTGCCCTTTAAGTATGATATTGGCTGTGGGTTTGTCATATATGGCTCTTATTATTTGGAGGTATGTTTCTTCAATACTCAGTTTATTGAGAGTTGTCAACATGAAGGGATGTTGAACTTTATTGAAAGCCTTTTCTGCATCTATTGAGATAATCATGTGGTTTTTGTCGTTGGTTCTGTTTATGTGATGAATTATGTTTATTGATTCCTGTATGTTGAACCAGCCTTGCATCCGGGATGAAGCCAACTTGATCGCGATGAATAAGCTTTTGATGTGCTGCTGGATACATACATTTCAGAACTTGTTATTGGTCTATTCAGGGATTTGACTTCTTCCTGATTTAGTCTTGGGAGGGTGTATGTGTCCAGGAATTTATCCATTTCTTCTAGATTCTCTAGTTTATTTGTGTGGAAGTGTTTCTAGTATTCTCTGATAGTAGTTTGTATATCTGTGGGATCAGTGGTGGTATCTCCTTTATCATTTTTTATTGTGTCTATTTGATTCTTCTCTCTTTTCTTCTTTATTAGTCTGGCTAGCAGTCCATTTTATTAATCTTTTCAAAAAACCAGCTCCTAAATTCATTAATTTTTTGAAGGGTTTTCGTGTCTCTGTCTCCTTCAGTTCTGCTCTGATCTGTTATTTCTTGTCTTCTGACTTCAAACTATACTACAAGACTACAGTAACCAAAACAGCATGGTACTGATACCAAAACAGATATATAGACAAATGGAACAGAACAGAGGACTCAGAAATAATGCCACACATCTACAACCATCTGATCTTTGACAAACCTGACAAAAATAAGCAATGGGGAAAGGATTCCCTATTCAATAAATGATGCTGAGAAAACTGGCCAGCCATATGCAGAAAACTGAAACTGGTCCCCTTCCTTACATCTTACACAAAAATTAACTCAAGATGGATTAAATACTTAAATGTAAGACCTAAAACCATAACAACCCTAGAAGAAAATCTAGGCAATACTCTTCAGGATATAGGCATGGGCAAAGACTTCATGACTAAAACACCAAAAGCAATGGCAACAAAAGCCACAATTGACAAATGGGATCTAATTAAACTAAAACCTTCTGCACAGCAAAAAGAAACTATCATCAGAGTGAACAGGCAACCTACAGAATGGGAAAACATTTTTGCAATCTATCCATCTGACAAAGGGCTAATATCCAGAGTCTATGAGGCACTTAAACAAATTTACAAGAAAAAACAACCCCATCGAAAAGTGGGCGAAGGACATGAACAGACACTTCTTGAAAGAAGACATTTATGCAGCCAACAAACATATGAATAAAAACTTATCATCACTGGTCATTAGAGAAATGCAAATCAAAACCACAATGAGATACCATCTCATGCCAGTTAGAATGGTGATCATCAAAATGTCAGGAAAAAACAGATGCTGGAGAGGATGTGCAGAAATAGGAACATTTTACACTGTTGGTGGGAGTGTAAGTTAGTTCAACCATCGTGGAAGATAGTGTGGCGATTCCCCTAGGATCTAGAACCAGAAATACCATTTGACTCAGCAATCCCATTACTGGGTATATACCCAAAGGATTATAAATCATTCAACTGTAAAGACACATGCAAATGTATGTTTACCGGGGCACTACTCACAATAGCAAAGACTTGGAACCAACCCAGATGCCCTATCAATGATAGACTAGATAAAGAAAATGTGGCACATATACACCATGGAATACTATGTAGCCATAAAAAAGGATGAGTTCACATCTGTTGCGGGGATATGGATGAAGCTGGAAACCATCATTTTCAGCAAATTAACACGGGAACAGAAAACCAAACACCACATGTTCTCACTCACAAGTGGGAGTTGAACAAAGAGAAAACATGAATATAGGGAGGGGAACATCAAACACTGGGGCCTGTCATGGGGTGGGAGGTTAAGGGAGGGATAGCATTAGGAGAAATACCTAATGTAGGTGACAGGTTGATGGGTGCAGCAAACCACCATGGCACATGTATATCTATGTAACAAACCTGCACATTCTGCACATGTATCCCAGAAGTTTAGTAACAATAATTTTTAAAAACCAGATTTGATCTGGTTTCCACTGTCCGCAGGATTAAACACAAAACCTTTAAACATATACTGAGCTCTTCACAACTTGATTCCTACTTATCTTTGCACTCTGATAAATTGCAATCTTGCCCCACAAATCTCCCCATGAATAATACATTGCAGCCACAACCAACTTAATTCCTCCAACAGACTATAAGACTGTATCTCCCTATTCCTGGGCTTTTATCTGTTTTCTTTGCTCCCCTCACTCTTCTATGAAAATCCTTTACTAGGGTCTCATTACATTCAAGGGGAAACCAAAATCCAAGATAGGCCATGGCCAGGACCTCACTAATTCAAATTTGCCATCAATACCCAGATTGTCCAAAACTTAGACTTTAGACATTGATTTACATGACAAAGGATGTTCACTACCTAATTATTCTGTCAATCTTTAGGCCAAATAAGGTGACAGAATATATTATAATATCACTACAGCCACTCAGAAGGAAAATCCATGAATTCTAAGTTTAGAGTGAATGATATCCCATTTGTATACCTCTCTTTTCTATTTGTTGTAGGTATAATTTTCAGTGTTTTTTTTTTTTTTTTTTTAGTGTTAAGTAGTTGTCTACTCGTGTAACTGCAAACAGCAGAGAAAGACATGCTTTTCAGAAAACACAAGTCTTGGCATTTTTAAGGAGAGTGCTCCTGCGGTCTCATTATTCTGCCTGTTAATTGACAGGAAAGAACGTCCTAATTGCTTATTAACTCTGACAGTGTCCCCCTAGCCTGGTGGCAAGGTCTAAGAGATACAGAGTGCACAGCAATTGTACAACTGCTGCTCCTCCAGGGGCACAGAGCCTCAGGTTCAAGCAGCTACAAAACAGCAGATATTTTTATTTTGGTTTTAAAAACTCCTATCTACAATAGAGTAGAATTTGATGATAGGTTATTTTCTCCTCAGAGTAATAAGATGAACCACGCTGCTGATTAAATATTATTTTCTTGGGCCAAAACGTCCTTCACAGCCATTGCATATGGAAGTCATCCTTGGTTAGATTGAATCTGCCAAAATGACAACTGATTTAAGAGGCACCCAGTGCTCTTTCACTTCCACCCACCCCTGTTGCAACCACCGGCAAGACTATACTGAGCAAAGGCATAAGAGAAACAAGCCATCAACACAGGCCAGTGCCCTGTCAACAATGGCCACTTGGATCCCTTCCTCAGAGCACACAGGGAAATCCAGAAGTCCACTGCACAGGTGCGCCTACAGACCAAGAAGCACTGTTTATGTGTTTTTGTAATATATAAAACTTTAACATAACAATGAGCAAATAATGAAGGCTGCCAATGGGGGAGGAAATGCGGCATAACCTGACAAATGTCACAATCTCAAAGTTAAACTCAAAATAGGCTTTACTGGGCCTGCATTATGTAAGTCAAGGACTTATTTCCCTCCTCTCCAAAAAGCATGCTCTAGACAATAGTAAATTACTTGAGGTTTAAAATTTATTTTTGTCATAGCACAGTGTGCCAAAAGAAGGCCCTTACTAACCCCCAGAAACCCAGCTTATTTAAAGACATAATGAAGAGAGTAGGTGCTGTATATCGATGTCACTTCTAGAGTACACTTATTAAACACTATCTCCTGTGATGTCCATATGCTAGCTACATTTTATTTTAGCATCACACTAGTCAGAAGCAAGTGGTTCCCTTTTAGACTCATTGAGCTGAAAATTAAAAACTACTGGGCTTTGGGTTGTTCTGGTTTGATCTGTAAAGAATCCCGAATGCAATGATTCAAGAGTCAACTCATATCATGATTTATTTCACCTGTCTCCTACGACTGCACACTTACGCCATCTGTAATTTTTCCAAAGCAAATAATTACAGTATAATCAGTTTAATATTTATAGTAATCTTTATAACTTTGCACAATTTGGGCCAGGTATCTATCATAAGGAGATCTTTGGTCCTCTCAATGAGATTCGTGAAGATACACAAATACATGACTCTCACATCTGGCTCTCCATAACTAAGTAAAACAGGATTATAGTTTTGAATCACTGGAGAACTGCCATGTGATGACACTAGACCACTTTGAGAGCTATTTGTGACTGTATAATAAATGGAAACCAACATATGACTCTTGGGTTTTCTCACCAGCAACACAACACAATATAATGGATGGGAGAATGTGTATAACTGTGAGTAAGATTGTTTAAGAGAGGCAGAGCAGACAACAGTGGAAATTCTCATGTGAATAATTACCACTAATAAGTAACTGGAGTAATGAGCAATAGTTCAACATAAAATTGTGATGTCTTAAGGCACACTTAATGCAAGCACATTTATTCTTTTCTATTTCTATTATCATTTCTTTTCTAAAAGGAAAACTATTAAAGACAAATTAAGTTCTATTTAAATTAACAATGCAAATATCCTTAATTCAATATTTATATTAAAAACAAATCTTTTCAAACTTGTATATGCTACAATTTTGGTAGAAACCAATGGCAGCCCAGCAGATTACTTCTGACTGTCTGTAGTAAGCATTTTTTGGGGGTATATGTCCTATGAGTACCCGAGAGGCAGGCTTCTTGTGTAAGGAGGGTGTTCCTTCCCATGCAAATGATTTAACAATTTTTAAATTTTTTTTCCCGGAATTTTTGCTTAAAAAAATCCAAACCAACCAACCAAACAAACAAAAAAAACTTATCAAAACATATATGAACAGGTAAAGACAAAAGTAAGATAACTGTCATTGTTATCTCTATAAATAATGCAGTCTTTTTAATTGAGCAAAGAATTATCAATGGTGTCCAAACACACCTCTGAGTTTTCAGTTTTCTGAATTCAAGATGATCACAACGGCCAGGCATGGTGGCTTCCGCCTGTAATCCCAGCACTTTGGGAGGCTGAGGCGGGTGGATCACAAGGTCAGGAGATCGAGACTGTCTCGGCTAACACGGTGAAACCCTGTCTCTACTAAAAATACAAAATATTAGCCAGGCGTGGTGGCGGGTGCCTGTAGTCCCAGTTACTCGGGAGGCTGAGGCAGGAGAATGGCAGGAACCACAGGAAGCGGAGCTTGCAGTGAGCCGAGATCGTGTCACTGCACTCCAGCCTGGGCGACAGAGTGAGACAATGTCTCAAAAAAAAAAAGCTGATCACAACTCACAACAGCAATCTAACTCCAAGAATACAAACATCCTCCAGCTAAGTGACATGGGCCAATTACATGGTGGGCTACAGACTTACAAGAAAACCATGTTAATCTCTACTTTAACTGACAGTTCAGTAGCAGCCTAGATATACTTTTTCTGAAGAGGCTATAATATTGTATAATGTAAAAAGTGTCCCAACTAGGAATAGAGACATCTGGCCCTCTAATCTGATATCTGCCACTTAGAATGTGACCCTGAAAAAGTCATTAAATTTCTCTGTGCCTCTGCCTCACAATCTAAAACAATGAAAAGAATTTAAAATGTTTTATAGGGTTCTGTGTGGGTATGTGAATCTTCCCAGCATAGTCATTACCACCTAATACTCATTAACCTGGAAGGAATTTCACCAGAACTTCCAATATTATGTTGAATAGGACTGGAGAGAGAGGGCTCCCTTGTCTTGTGCCAGTTTTCAAAGGGAATGCTTCCAGCTTTTGCTCATTCAGTGTGATATTGGCTGTAGGTCTGTCATATACGGCTTCTATTATTTGGAGGTATGTCTCTTCAATACCTAGTTTATTGAGAGTTTTTAACATGAAGCGATGTTGAATTTTATTGAAAGCCTTTTCTGCGTCTATTGAGATAATCATGTTTTTGTCTTTAGTTTTGTTTATGTGATGAATTATGTTTATTGATTTGTGATGTTGAACCAGCCTTGCATCCCCAGATGAAGCCTACTTGATCCCGATGCATAAGCTTTTTGATGTGCTGCTGGATTCGGTTTGCCAGTATTTTGTTCGGGATTTTTGCACTGATGTTCATCAAAGATAGTGGCCTAAAGTTTTCCTTTTTTTGTTGTTATCTCTGCCAGGTTTTGGTATCAGGATGATGCTGGACTCATAGAATGAGTTAGCAAGGAGTCCTTTTTTTTTTTCTGTCTTTCTTTTTTTTGTAATAGTTTCAACAGGAATGGTACCAGCTCTTCTTTGTACCTCTGATAGAAATCAGCTGTGAATCCGTCTGGTCCTGGGCTTTTTATGGTTGGTAGGCTATTTATTACTGCTTCAATTTCAGAACTTGTTATTGGTCTCTTCAGGGATTCAATTTCTTCCTGCTTCTGTCTTGGAAGTATGTCCATGAATTTATCAATTTCTCCTAGATTTTCTAATTTATGTGCATAGAGGTGTTTATAATACTCTCTGACTGTCGTTTGTACTTCTGTGGGGTGAGTGGCAATATTCCCCTTATCATTTCTGATTCTGCACAGCAAAAGAAACTATCAACAAAGTAAACCAACTACAGAATTGGAGAAAAGTTTTACAAACTATGTATCTGATAAAGGTCTAATATCCAGCATCTATAAGGAACTTAAACAACTTTACTAGAAAAACCCCATTAAAAAGTGGGCAAAGGACATGAAAAGACACTTTTCGAAAGAAGAAATACATGTGGCAAAAAAATCTATGAAAAAAAGCTCAACAGAGCTGATCATTAGAGAAATGCAAATCAAAACCATGAGATACCATCTCACATCGGTCAGAATAGCTTACTAAAAAGTAAAAAAATAACAGATGCTGTGAGATTGTGGAGAAAAAGGAATGCTTTTACACTGTTGGTGGGAATGTAAATTAGTTCAGTCATTGTGGAAGACATTGTGGCAATTCCTCAAAGACCTAGAAACAGAAATACCATTTGACCCAGCAATCCCATTACTGGGTATACACCCATAGGAATATAAATTATCCTATTATAAAAACACATGCATGTGTATCTTTACTGCAGCACTATTCACAATAGCAAAAACATGGTATCAACCCAAACGCCCATCAATGACAGACTGGATAAAGAAAATGTGGTACATATACACCATGGGATACTATGCAGCCACAAAAAAAACAAAATCATGTCTTTTGCAAGGACATGAGTGAAGCTGGAGGCCATTATCCTTAGCAAACTAATGCAGGAACAGAAAACCTAATACCACATGTTCTCACTTATAAGTGAGAGATAAATGATGAGAACACATGGACACATGGAGATGAATAACGCACAATGGGGCAGGCCTATTGGAGGGTGGAGGGCAAGAGGAGGAAGAGGATCAGGAAAAATAACTATCGCATTACTAGGCTTAATACCTGGGTGGTGAAATAATCTGTACAACAAACCTCCATGACACACATTTACCTATTTAACAAACCTGCATTTCCTGCACACGTACCCCTGAACTTAAAATAAAAGTTAAAAAAAGAAAGGAATTAGAAAGGCTCAAATTAAAAGAGAACAAAATTTTATTCACTGAAAATATCAACTATTGAGTTTATAAAACAAAGTCTGGTGTCTGCAGCTCAGAAAAGTGGGTACTGTTTTATTTTTTAGTACAGATACATAGTATAAAAACTTGTTCACACCCTCAATTTTTGTGGAATGAGAATATAAGATTGCAATTTTAAAGCTACCGTCTGATGTATCTTTTCCAAATTAATATATTTTTATGAAAATGACAAGAGTTTGTGAATCAGGCCTAAAAAGTAAGTTTTCTTCAATTATATGTGATCTCATTAAATACAGAACATACACATCAAAAACTTCTGAGGCTAAAAATTATATGAATAACTTGAGTATCTAAATCACTGTATTATAATCAACTTCATTTTCTGTAAATTCTTTCATAATAGGGAATCATGGTTGCTGAAGTAGAGAATGTCACATATTGGTAAGTAAAGCAATTACCTCACTTGAAGTCAAAAGTTACTATATCTCTTTCTGAAATCTAATATATTGCTTAGCTTAACTGAAATAGATCGTTTAAATCGCTTGTCGTTTGGCAGAAAGAAGAATATTTTTACCTTGATAGTGATGAACAAGATTTATTCATTTCTATAGCCTACAGTGCTTAGCTGCCTATAATGCTGACACATATGAAGGGCTCAAATAAGGTTCTGTTGAGAAGCAGAATGAATGATGATACTGAGCAATATCCTGAGTGTGCAAAGAAATATTTCTGAAATCATTAAGATTTGGTAGCCCCAAACGTAGTCTCCATCAGTTGTGGGGGATACGGGTAGAATTAATTCACTACAGTTTTGTTTATGCTTTTATTGTTAAATCTTCTCATCAGCATCCAAATAATGACTTTCAATAAATGATTATTATGGGGGATAGGTGGCAGAGAAAAGATTACATATAAATTAATTCACAGATAACTATTAATGTCAGTTTCCCAAACATTTAAATTCCATGTATCTCTCTCTTTTTTAAAGCAATGGCTGAGCTTTAGTTAATATTTTAAATTATGGAACCTAATTTTATAGATTTGAAAAAGTACAGGTAGATATGAGCACAATCTAAGTACAATCTTATAGCACTGTAAATGCAGATAAAAGCACAATCTGTTGTAAAATTTTGCATCTAGACACATTCTCAAATATCAAACTTTTATTCACTGAAATGAAAACCTTCAATACACAGAGCAGCAAGTAAGAATCAGTAATCTAAAGCAAGTGGTTTTTTTGCATTGAAATTGCTTTTAGACAATCTGGCAGATGGTACTTTTTTATTACATAGGAAGTTTTCCTGGGGGAGAACACACCAAATTACTTTAAAAAAAAAAAAGAAGTGGTCACACAGAATTAGTAGTACATCTCTGTCCTGGCTGTAATGCTTCTGCTATGCCAAGCAAGGCAGCAGTGAAAATTTGCATACATTAAAAACTGCCAATTGCATTATGCCTGCACTGGGCCAATAAAGGCTCATATAATCACGCAACTGAATAAGGTACTACCAACTAATACATGTGTTTATCAAGTTAGATCTGCTTTGTATAGCTGTTTGAATGTATCTTTCAGAGATCTTTCATCTGTAAGCCCTGAGACCTATATGTCAAAAACTCACCAACACTCCTGACATCTCCCCAAATTCCCATCTCTTTTTAGCTATGTTCTCCTCAGAATAATGGAACTGGAAGAGACTTTGAAGCATACCCAATTCAATTCCTTCATTATAAAAAACATAAAAATAAAACTGAGATCTGATCAGATTCAGTGACTCACAGCACAAATAAAGTTAGTTAATGGTTATGCTAGGAATGAAACTCAGGTCACTGAAATTCCCATCATTTTTTCTTTGTAACACACCATAAAAGATAAAAAGAACATGAACATAATTTATCTAATTTTTCACAAAAATTTCCATACAATAAGACAAACGTTAATTTTACATACCTTGATGTTGCACCAGAAAAAAGAAAAATGTACAACTTTATGTAAGAAAACAAAATCTGATAAACAGTATGCAAGGAATGATGATTCAAACCCCAATGAAGAATAAGGAATGCTCCTAGCTTCCTCTTGGGATGTAGAAAGCTGGAAAGGGCATCACTCTCATCCTTACAAAAAACATAAATGCTACATAATCCACAAATTAACTTTTTTTAAAAACTGGGCAGCCTCCCAAGCCAGAGTAGACTCAGAGAGACTACCTAATAACTTTTCTTGAACCCATCAAAGACCTGAGGTTGTAGACCAACCAACTAAACAAATGTAAATCTAAAATGATACACGAGCACTTGCTCACCTAGGACAGACTCTGCTGGTCACCAGTGAAAAAATTTCGGCCAAATTGTGAGATTGGTAAAGGCTGACTGTAAGCAAGCAAGGGAATCCAGAATCCCCAGGGGGCTATGATATAAAGAAATTCACACCCACTTTCTATTCAGGCTCTTCTCAGAACCTCATCTGGTCTCACAAGAAAGACTGGTGAGAGTCCAGAGAAAGGATCCTTTGTCATTATGGTACAGTGGGAAAAGAACAGCACACACTCCAGGAAATGTATGAAAGGCTGCCCAGATCCTTCTCCCCTAGAGACCCTATGGAATAATGCCTTAAATAAGAGCAAAAACCACTGATAGGGTTTGGATGTGTCCCCACCCAAATCTCATCTTGAATTGTAATCCCTATAATCCCCAGGTGGAGGTAATTAGATCACAGGGGCGGTTTCCTCCATGCTGTTCTCGTGACAGTGAGTTCTCACGAGATCTGATGGTTTTATAAGCCTCTGGCATTTCCCCTGCTTACACTTACACCGTCCTGCCACCCTGCAAAGAAGGTGCCTGCTTCTCCTTTGCCTTCCACCATGATTGTAAGCTTCTTGAGGCCTCCCCAGCAATGTGGAACTGTGAGTCAATAAAACCTCTTTCCTTTATAAATTACTCTGTCTCAGGTATTTCTTCATAGCAGTGTGAGAACAGACTGGTAGAACCACCATTTCCCTTGGGGAGCTAGTGAAAACATATGGCAACTTTAAGAAGGGAAAAGGAAGAAAAACAAAACATACCCTCTAAATCTGGGGGAAGGGCAAGAACACTGAGGAGGCCATACTGCCACACCCAGGGGCACAGTAACTGCCTAAGACTAAGGCTTAATCAGGACACACCCATAACTTGCCTCTCATCACCAGACTACAAAGCATGGAGCAACAAGGAATTGCGGTATACCACCGGGAGAGGCATAAGGGAGTGGAAGGAGAACGTATCCAAGTCACAGCACAAAAGGAGGACCTGAAACTAAAGTTCAAGCAGGCACCAAGAAAAACCCTCTGATAATCAGGCCCATCCTAAAAATAAGGTAATGGTAAAGGAATTTGAAGTCTTTGATGTGTCCAGAGTAACTATTGCAACAACAGGTATTCAAAATATTCAATATTACTCATAATTATCCCACGTAATTCAAAATACTCACAGTATTCAATAAAACAAGTAGACAATCAGTAGGGATATAGAAGACCCGGAAAAAACTATCAGCCAAGTTCATCTAAATAACATTTAAATAGAACATTCTATCCAACAGCAGCAGAATACACATTCTTTTCAGGTGCACGTGGCATTTTAACCAGGATGAAGTGTAATACAGCACAACCAGGTGAGAGTTATCCTGGGAATGCAAACCTGCTTCGACTTTGAAAATCAAAGTAATACAGTATGCTAATAAAAAAGAAAAAGTATATAATCATCTCAACAGATAGAGAAAATATTTTTAAAACAGTAAACCTCATCCTACAAAAAAAAACAAATACTTAGGTATAAATCTAAGAAAACATACGGAGGAGCTGTATGTTCAAAACTATAAAACACTGGTCAAAGAAATCAAAGAAGACTTAAGTACATGGAGAAATATACCATATTCATGGATTGAAAAACTCATTGTTGTTAAGATGTTAATTTTCCCCAAACAGATCTATAAAGTCAAAATCTTGGTAGGATTTTTTTCAGTAGATATCAACAAGCTTCTTCTGAAATTCATGCAGAAAGGCAAAAGATCTAGAATACCCAAAGCAATTTTGAAAAAGAACTAAGAGGATCCATGGTATCTGATTCCAGGACTGATTATACAGCAAAAGAAATCAAACCATGTGGTATTGGTGAAGGATAGATTTCTACATAGATCAATGAAAAAAAAAAAAAAACCAGAGAGTCCAGAAATAGATTTTCAATTTTTTTTTTATTTCAATAGCTTTAGGGGTACAGGTAATTTTTAGTTACATGGATGAACTGTATAGTGGTGAAGTCTGAGATTTTACTGCACTCATCACCTGAGTAGTGTACATTGTATCCAATATGTAGGCTTTTTAATCTCTCACCATTTCCCCTTCTGAGTCTCAAAAGTCTGTTATACAACTCTGTATGTCTTTGCATACTCATAGTTTAGCTCCCACTTATAAGTGAGAATATATGGTATCTGGTTTTCTATTCCTGAGTTATTAATACTTAGAATATTGGCCTCCAGCAGCTCCATCCAAGTTGCTGCAAAAGATATTATTTCATTCTTTTTATGGCTGAGTAGCATTCTGTGGTGTATATATATATCACATTTTCTTTACTCATTGGTTGATGGACACTTGTTTCCATATCTTTGCAACTGTTAACTATGCTGCAATAAACAAACACATGCAGGTGTGCATAATGACTTCTTTTGATATAATAAGTTCTTTTCCTTTGAGTAGATAATTAGTAGTGGGAATGCTGAATCAAATGGAAGATCTACATTTAGTTCTTTGAAAAATCTCCATACTGTTTTCCATAGAGGTAACTACTTTACATTCCTACCATCAGTGTACAAGCATTCCTTTTCCCCACATCCACGCCAACACTTACTGTTTTTTGACTTTTTAGTAATGGTCGCTCCAGTTGGGGTAAGGTAGACTCTCATATTGTGGTTTGAATTTGCATTTCCCTGAAGATTACTGATGTTAAGCATTTTTTTCATATGTTTCTTGGTCACTTGCATATATTCTTTTGAGGAATGTCTTATTCATGTCACTTGCCCAGTTTTTGACGGGCTTTTTTTTTTTCTTGTTGATTTGTTTGAATTCATTGTAGATTCTGAATATTAGTCCTTTGTCAGATACATAATTTGCAAATATTTCCTCCCATTCTGTGGGTTGTATGTTTACTCTGATAATTATTTCTTTTGCCATGCAGAAACTTCTTAATTTAACTGGCTCCCATTTATTTATTTTTGTTTTTGTTGCATTTGCTTTGGGGGTCTTAGTCATAAATTCTTTGCCTAGGCCAATGTCCAGAAGAGTTTTTCCTAGGTTTTCTTCTAGAATTTTTATGGTTTCAGTCTTAAAGTCTCTAATTCATCTTAATTTTTTATATGGTGAGAGACAGGGATACAGTTTCATTCTTCTGCATGTGGCTAAGTTTTCCCAGCTCCATTTATTTAACAGGGTGTCCATTCTCCAATTAATGTTTTAAGTTTTGTTGAAGATCAGCTGGTTTTAAGTATTTGGCTTTATTTCTGGGTTCTCTATTCTGTTCCACTGGTCTTTGTATCTACTTTTATATCAGTACCATGCTGTTTTGGTTACTACAGCCTTGTAGTGTAATTTTAAGTCAAGTAATGTGATGCCTCCGGATTCGTTTTGTTTTGCTTAGGATTGCTTTGGCTATTCAGGCTCACTTTTGGTTCCATACGAATTTTAGGGTTATTTTTTTCCATTTCTGTGAAAAACAGTGTTAGCATCTTGATAGGAATTGCACTGAATATGTAGATTGCTTTAGGTATTATGGTCATTTTCATGATATTGATTCTTCCAATACTTGAAAATGGGACATACATTTGTTTGTTTCTATCATCTATGATTTCTTTGAGCAGTATTTTATAGTTTTCCTTGTAGAGATCTTTCACCTCCTTTGTTAAGTTTATTCCCAGTTTTTGTTTTGTTTTGTTTGTTTGTTTGTTTGCAGCTATCATAAAAGGGGTTGAGTTCTTGATTTGATTCTCAGCTTAGTGGCTGTTGGTGTACAGCAGGTGCTACTGATTTGTATATATTAGTTTTGTAACCTGAGACTTTACTGAATTCATTTATAAAATCTAGGAAGTCTTTTGGAGTCATCTTTTGGGTTTTCTAAGTATACAATCATATCATCAGCAGAGACGTTTTGACTCTCTTCCAATTTGAATGTCCTTTCTTTCTCTTGCCTGACTGCTCTAGCTAGGACTTCCAGTAATGTGTTGAATAGAGTGGTGAAAGCGGGCATCCTTGTCTTGTTCCAGTTCTTAGAGGGAATTCTCTTCACCTTTTCTCCCATTCAGTATGATGCTGGCTGTAAGTCTGTCATAGACAGCTTTTATTTTGTGGAGGTATGTTCCTTTAATTCCTAGTTTGTTGACATTTTTTATCATAAAGGGATGCTGGACTTTAGCAAATGCTTTTTATGCATCTATTGAGATGATCATATGGTTGTTTTTAATTCTGTTTGTGTGATGAATCACATTTATTGACTTGTGTATGCTGAACCATCCCTGCAACCCAGGGATGACACTCATTTATTCATGGTAAATTATTGTTTGGATGTGCTGTTAGGTTCAGTTTGCTAAAATTTTGTTGCGAGTTTTTGCATCTACATTCATCAGAGATATTTGTCTGCATTTTTCTTCTTTTGTTATGTCATTTCCTGGCTTTGGTATCACGGTGATACTGGCTTCATAGAATGAGTTAGGAAGGATTCCCTCTTTCTCAGTCTTTTGGAATAGTTTCAGTAGGACTGCTATCAATTCTTTGAGAGTCTGGTAGAATTTGGCTGTGAATCTGTCTGGCAATGGGCTTTTTTTGTTGGCAATTTTAAAAATTATGGATTCAATCTCACTGGTTGTTATTGGTCTGTTCAGGATTTCTATTTCTTGCTGATTAAAGCTAAGAGGGTTGTCTGCTTCCAGGGATTTATCCATTTCCCCCAGATTTTCTAGTTTGTATGCATAGAGGTGTTCACAGTAATCACAAATGGTCTTCTGTATTTCTGTGATGATGGTTGTAATGTCTCCATTTTAATTTCTAATTCAGCTTATTTGAATCGTCTCTCTTCTTTTCATGGTTAAGATAGCCAATGGTCTATGATTTTGTTTATCTTTTCAAAGAGCCAGCTTTTTGTTTCATTGATCTTTTTGTTGTTGTTGTTGTTGTTGTTGTTGCAATTTCTTTAAATTCTGCTCTGATCTTTGTTATTTCTTTTCTTCTTCTAGCTTTAGGTTTAGTTGGTTCTCATTTCTCTACTTCCCTGAGGTGTGACATTAGGTTGTCAATTTGTGATCTTTCAGACTTTCTGATGTAGGCATTTAGCCCTATAAAGTTTCCTCTTAGCACTGCTTTTGCTGTATCCCAGAGGTTTTGATATCTTGTGTCACTATTATCATTCATCTTGAAGAATTATTTAATTTCCATCTTGATATCATTATTAACCTAAAAATCATAAAGAAGCAGATTTGCTTAATTTCCATGTATTTATATGGTTGTGAGGATTCCTTTTAGATTTGATTTCTAGTTTTACTCTCCAATGGTCTGAGAAGATATCTGATTTCAATTTTTTTTTACATTTTCAGAAATAGATAGACATAAACATATTCAATTGTTGCTTGAAAAAAGTACAAAGGCAATTCATTGGAGAACTGATAGTCGTTTTGACAAATGGTGCTGAAATATTTCGAAGTTCACAAGCAAGAAATGAACTTTGGCTCATACCTCACATCTTATATAAAACTCACTCAAAATGGGCTATATATCTAAATGTAAATTTTAAGACCGTGGAACTCCTAAAAGAAAATGTAGCAGAAAATGTCCATCAGTGACAGACTGGATTAAGAAAATGTGGCACATATACACCATGGAATACTATGCAGCCATAAAAAAGGATGAGTTTGTGTCCCTTG
>NW_012116599.1:6362585-6367813 GCF_000951035.1 Colobus angolensis palliatus | reverse complement strand
CAAGAACAGAAAACCAAACACTGCATGTTCTCAGTCATAGGTGGGAATTGAACAATGAGATCACTTGGACACAGGAAGGGGAACATCACACACTGAGTCCTATTGTGGGGAGGAGGGGGAGGGATAGCATTAGGAGATATACCTAATGTAAATGACGAGTTAATGGGTGCAGCACACCAACATGGCACATGTATACATACGTAACAAACCTGCACGTTGTGCACGTGTACCCTAGAACTTAAAGTATAATAATAATAAAAAAAAAAGAAAATGTAGCAGAAAATCATGGTCTTGGGTTAGGTCAAAAGATTCTTCGATACGACACTAAAAGCTTGACACATTGATAAATTTGCTTCATCAAAATTATAAACTTTTGTGCCGTGAAAGATACTTTTAAGAGAATGGGGGGAAAAAGCCACAGACTCAGGGAAAATATTTGCAAATCACATATCTTATGAAGCACTTTTATTCAGAATATATAAAGAATTCCCAAAATTCAATCATAAGAAAACGAACAATCTAATTAAAAGTACACAAAATAATGGAACAGAAACTTCAGCAAAGAAGATACACAGGTAGCCGATAAACAGAAACATCATTAGTCATTAGAGAAATATAAATGAAAACTACAATCTGACACCTATTAGAATGGCTAAGACAAAAACAACCGAAAATACCAAATGCTGGGAGAACCAAGAGCAACTGGAGCTCTCATATACTGCCCACAGGAATGAAAACTGGTACAAACACGTAGGAACACAGGCAGATGCTTATAAAGTTAAACTTAAATTTACCATATATAATCCAGCAACCCTATTCCTAGGTGACGTGAAAACTTATATTCACACAAATTCCTGTATGTAAATTTTTATAGCAGCTTCATTCATAAATGTCAAACCTGGGATCAACCCAAATGTCCTTCAATTGGTGAAAGGATTAAAAGAAAAACAAAAACAAAAAACAAACTTCTGGTATATCTATGCACTAGAGTATGATTCAACCATAAAAGAGAAAAAAAATTATCAATATAGTTAAAGGGATGAATCACAAATAAACTTTGCTAAGTGAAAGAAGTCTGACCCCTCAAAGCTAAATATTGTGTGATTTCATTTATATGACATGCTGGAAAAAGCAAAGTTAGGGAGATGGAGAAGAGAACAGTGCTTGTTGAGGAACAAGGGTCAGGGGAGGTTGACTGCAAAGGGAGAGTGATGGGTAATTTTCTGGAGTGATACAACTGTGCTGTATCTAGATTGTTATGATAAACCACTCTATGCTTCTGACAAAGCTCACGTAAGTGTACACCACAAGGAGTAAATTTTATTATAAATTTTAAAGAAATAAAAATATTAACAAGGAACCCAAAGAAATAACTGACTGATAGGTGATCAGTTATTATACAGAAGTGCATAATACACGACTAATATTTAGTCTTGTAAAAAAAATCACCAAAGACTACAAAAACCATTACTTGAAAGGTTTTCAAGTAATTTTTAGTTAACAGGATATTCATATGGCGACATAGTATCACCTCATGTGGAACACGCAAAGAGCAAAGGGAAAAATTTACCTTTGCAACAGAGATTTGTCAGTCACTTTCTGAAACTAGTAACCAAGTATTAGTGGGATGGCTTGACACTGTGTATCTCCTGACCTGATGCAATTTGAAGAACACAGCATTACCTATGACATTTTCTTGCTAAAAATGTGTAACCCAAATCCAATTAATCAAGTCCTCAAATGTAAGTGCCAATATACACAAATGCAGAAAACTATTTAAATACACCATGAAGAAATAAGAAACACGTACCACTCAATGAGACTGGTGTCCTGAAAAATTAAATCATACAAAGGGCATGGCATGGTTTTTATATTAAAAAGAAATAATCAAATGCAACATCAGAACCTTGAAAACCCGACTATAAAAGATACTCTTTGAGAAAATTAGAAAATTTCGTATTTGGACTAAATGTTAGGTGTTATTAGGGGATTCCTGCTAATATTCTTTGATGTGGCCATGATGTTTAGATAAGTAGCACAATTGCCCTTATTTTTAAAAGACACACATTGAAGGATTTAGAGACAAAGTAACAGGATGTCTCCAAACCTGTCAGAGGGTTCAGCCCAAACAATTCTGGTTTCTCTCTTCTATCCTCCCTCCCTCTCCTCCTCTTCCCTTTTCCCTCTCAAACACATATACATATAAACACACAAACTCTACATTCAAATAAATTTGAGAAATACTGCAAACCATACCTCCTTGAATATCCACAGTGACACTAGTATACTACTTATGATTTTAATTAGCTCTGCAATTAAGAAACCAATTAATTATATATTTTCCAAGCTTATTTGACCACAGAATTTTATTTTGAATGAATGTTTTGAACAGCACATGAAACTAGTTTCAAGGAAACAGATCTAAAAAGACTCCTTAAGTGAATTATGCAGTAACTGACAATGGCAAAGGAAGCAGCTTTATAAAAATTTATATTAATTTGAATTTTATTTTCCTTCGAAACCATTGTAATTGTCTAAGTGTAAGAATCAAGTAGACATTTGTCAAAGGCCTTTTTCATTCTTTTCCCCTATGGAAACATATTTGGTTTGAATTGGCTTATTTCATAAATTTCTGGCCATATGGTCCATACTATTTTGTGCCTTACTTTTTTTCATTCAGCAATTATGCTGTAATCATATTTTCATGTCACTAAATTTTTCAAAAATGTTTTTAATAGATGCCTAATATTTCCATTTTACAATGAAACCATACTGATTTCACCCTTGCACACATGGTTGTGCAAATTTCAATGTATTTAAGTATTTGTTTTTAAACTTAATTAGGGAATAAGTAACTTATAAACAAATATTGGACCATCTCTCTATTATTTCCTCAGGCTAGATTCTTAGTCAAGAAATCACTGAAGGTAAGCCTCTTGATTATACATTTCCAATATGTTTTCCAGAAAGGTTACACCAATTTGCATTCGTATCAGCAGCATATAGAAATGTCTGTTATCACCACCAACATTAAATGTGGTGAGATGGAGGGAGGTGGAGCAAGATGGTCAAACAGAAACCTGTACAGATCGTCCTTCTCAGAGGAACACCAAGCTGAAGAACTACCTGCAGAAATAATCACCTTCATAAGAACCAAAGATCATGTGAGTGATCACAGTACCTGGTTTTAACTTCACAACACTGAAAGAGGCACTGAAGGGAGAAGGAAAGACAGTCTTGAATTGCCATGCCACTCCTCATCCATCCCCTGGTAGCACAGAGAGAGAATCTGTGTACTTGGGGGAGGCAGAGCACAGTGATTGTGGATATCCCACTGGAACTCAGCACTGCCAGAAAACAATACTGAGCGCAGAACTTAGCCAGCATCCAGAGTGCGCATTTACACCAGCCCAGGCCAGAGGGGAATTGCCCATCCCAATGGTCAGAACCTGAGTTCCACCAGGCCCTGACACCATGGGCAAAAGTGCTCTGGGGTCCTAAATAAACTTGAAAGGCAGTCTGAGCCACAAGGACTGCAATTCTTGGGTAAGCTCTGGTGCTGTGCTGGACTCAGAGCCAGGACTTGGGGGACATGCCTTCCAGTGAGGCATCAGCCGGGACAGCCAAGCCAGTGGTTGTTTATCCCTCTCCCAACCTTAGGCACTGCAACTCGCAGCTCTGGAAGAGACTATTTCCCAGTGCTTGAGGAGAGGAAATGGAAGAGTAAAGAAATGTGTTTTGCGACTTGGATACCAGCTCAGCCACAGCAGGATAGGGTATCGAGCAGAGTCCTGAGGCCCCTATTCCAGGCTCTAGTTACCAGGCATCATTTCTAGACACACCCTGGGCCAGAAGAAAACCTTCTGCCTTGAAGAGAAAGACTCAATCCTAGCAGGATTCATCACCTGCTGACTGAAGGGCTCTAGGGACCTGAATAGGCCACCGTGGTACACAGGCAGTACTCACCCCCTGGTATCTGGGTGAGACTCAGAGACATGCTGGCTTCAGGTGTGATCCAAGCACATTCCCAATATGGTGGCTATGGGGAGAGACTCCTTCTGCTTGAGGAAAGAAGTGAGGAAAGTAAAGGGAACTTTGTCTTGCAGCTTAGGTACCAGCTTGGCCACAGCAGGGTAGAGCATCAAGCAGGCTCTTGGGGTACCTGATTCCAGGCCTTGGTTCTGGGAAAGCATTTCTGGACCTGTCCTGGGCCAGAGGGGACCCCACTTCCCTGAAGGGAGAGATTCCTATCAGATAAATTTGACAAAGAGATTGAAATAATTAAAATGAATCCAGAAGAAATTCTGGAGTTGAAAAATGTAACAGACATACTCAAGAATGCATCACAATTGACCAAGCAGAAGAAAGAATTAATGACCCTGAAGACAGGCTATTTAAAAACACACAGTGAGAGGAGACAAAAGGAATGAAGTACACTTTCATTATCTAGAAAACAGCCCTAAAAGTGCAAATCAAAGTGTTATTGGCCTTAAAGAGGATGGAGACAGAGAGGGATAGAGGTAGAAAGTTTATTCAAAAGGATAATAACAGAACTTTCCAAACCTAGAGAAAGATGTCAATATTCAAGTACAAGATAGTTACAGAACATCAAACAGATTTGATCCAGATAAGACTACCTCAACACATTTAATAATCAAACTCCCAAAGGTTAAGGAAAAAGAAAGGATCCTAAAAACAGCAAGAGAAAAGAAACAAATAACATACAATGGAGTTCCAGTAGTTCTGATAGCAGACTTCAGTGGAAACCTTACAGGCAAGGAGAGAATGGCATGATATATTTAAAGTGCTGAAGGGGAAAAAAACCAAAAATCTTTTATCCTAGAATAGTATATCCAGCGAAAATATCCTTCAAACATGAAGGCAAAATAAAAAATTTCCCAAGAAAAGCTGAGAGATTTCATCAATGCCAGACATGTCCTACAAGAAATGCTAAAGGGAGTTCTCCAGTCTGAAAGAAAAGGATGTTAATGAGCAATAAAAAATCATCTGAAGGTACAAAACTCACTGGTAATAGCAAGCACACAGAAAAACGAATAAAAAGACACACTGTAATTGTGGTGTGTAAACTATTCACATCTTGAGTAGAAAGACTAAAAGATATACCAAACAAAAATGATAACTACAACAATTTTTCAAACATAAACAGTATAATAAAATGTAAGTAGAAACAAAAGCTAAAAACTAGGGGGACAAAGTTAAAGTGTAGA
>NW_012116599.1:6266523-6362535 GCF_000951035.1 Colobus angolensis palliatus | reverse complement strand
ATACAAAAATACAGAATATTATGTGACTCTGTAACTATGGCATTTAAACTACTGTTAAGTAGAATGATTAAATGATGAACCAAACAAAAATGATAACTACAACAATTTCTCAAACATAAACAGTATAATAAAATGTAAGTAGAAACAAAAGCTAAAAACTAGGGGGACAAAGTTAAAGTGTAGAATTTTTATTGATTTTCTCTTTGCTTGCTTGCTTGTTTCTTTATGCAATCAGTGTTAAGTTGTCATCAGTTTAAAATAATAGGTCATATTAATTTCAAGCCTTATGGTAATCAGAAATCAAAAAATATACAACAGATACACAAAAAATAAAAAGCAAGAAATTAAAACATATTTCCAGAGAACATCACTCACTACAAGGAAGACAGGAAGGAAGGGAAGAGGAAAGGGAAGACCACAAAACAACCAGAAAACAAATAGCAAAATGGTAGGAGTAAATCCTTGCTAAACATTAATAGCATTAAATGAAAAAAGACTAAATTATGCAGAATAGAATGAATGCATTAAAAAACAAGGTCCAATGATCTGTTGCCTACAAGAAACACACTTCACCTATAGAGAATGAAAATGCATATAGAGGCCGGGCGCAGTGGCTCACGCCTGTAATCCCAGCACTTTGGGAGGCCGAGGCGGGCGGATAATGAGGTCAGGAGATCGAGACCATCCTGGCTAACACAGTGAAACCCTGTCTCTACTAAAAATACAAAAAATTAGCTGGGCATGGTGGCACGCACCTGTAGTCCCAGCTACTTGGGAGGCTAGGCAGGAGAATGGTGTAAACCCGGGAGATGGAGCTTGCAGTGAGCCCAGATCACACCACTGCACCTAGCCTGGGCAACAGAGTGAGACTCCGTCTCAAAAAGAAAAAAAAAAAAGAAAGAAAGAAAATACATAATATAGACTAAAAATAAAGAAATGGAAAAAGATATTTCATTCCAGTGGAAACCAGTAAAGAACAGGAGCAGCTATGCTTATATCAGACAAAACAGATTTGAAGATAAAAACTATAAAAAGAGACAATGTAATTATATTATGATAAAGGGGCCAGTCAATTCAGTAAGAGGATACATCAATTATAAATATATATGCATCTAACACTGGGGCACCCAGATATATAAGTCAAATACTATTAGAGCTTAAGAGAGAGATCGATCCCAATACAATAATAGCTGGAGACTTCAACACCCCACTTAAAGCAATGGAAAAGTGTTCCAGAAAGATACTCGACAAAGAAAAGTAACACTTAATCTGCACTATAGACCAAACGGACCTAACAGATACTTACAGAACATTTCATCCAACAGCTGCAGAACACACATTATTTTCCTCAGCACATGAATCCTTCTCAAGGGTAGACCATATGTTAGGCCACAAAAAAGTCTTTTAAAAAGTTCAGAAAAACTGAAATTATATCAAGTATCATCTCTGACCACCATGGAATAAGATTAGAAATCACTAAAAAGAGGAATTTGCGAAACTATACAAATACATGGAAATTGAACAATATGTTCCTAAATGACCAGTGGGTTAATGAGGAAATTAAGAAGGAAATTCAAAAATTTCTTGAAACAAATTATAATACAAACACAACATACTGAAACCTATGGGGTACAGTGAAAGCAGGACTAAGAGGGAAGTTTATAGCAATAGGCGCCTGTATCTAAAAGGTAGAAAAACTTCAAATAACATAACGATTCATCTTAAACCACTGGAAAAGCAAAAGCAAACAAAACAAAAAAATAGTAGAAGAAAAGTAATAAAGTTAAGAGTAGAAATAAATGAAACGAAAAAAATACAAAAGATTAATGAAACAAAAAGTTGTTCTTTTGAAAACATAAACAAAATCAACACACCTTTAGCCAGGCTAAGAAAAAAGAAGACCCAAATGAAAATGAGATTAAAACTAGACATTAAAACCTATTCTACAGAAATTCAAAGGCTTGCTAAAGGCTACTACGAGCAACTGTATGCCAATAAATTGGAAAGCCTAGAAGAAATGAATAAATTCCTAGACACACACAACTTACCAAGATTAAACCATGAAGAAACCCAAAACCTAAATAAACCAATACAAAGTAATGAGATTGGTGCTGTAATAAAAAGTTTCCCAGCAAAGAAAAGCTCAGGACCCAATGGCTTCACTGCTATATTTTATCAAATGTTTAAAAAGGAATGAATACCAATCCAACACAAACTATTTTAAAGAATAGAGGCAGAGGGAATACTTCCACACTAATTCTATGAGGCCAGTATTATCCTGATACCAAAGCCAGACAAAGATATCAAAGAAAACTACAGGCCAATATCCCTGATGAACATTGATGCAAAGATAATAGCAAATTGAATTCAACATATTAAAAAGATAATTCATTATGACCATTTGGGATTTATCCCGGTGATGCAAGGACAGTTTAACATAAGCAAATCAATCAATGTGATACACGATATCAACAGAATGAAGGACAAAAACCATAGGGTCATTTCCATTGATGTGGAAAAAGCACTTGATAAAATTCAACATCCCTTCATGACAAAAAACCCTAAAAAATGAGTATAGAAGGAATATTCCTCAACACAATAAAAGCCAAATACGACAGACCAACAGCTAGTATCATATTGAAAGGGGAAAAACTGAAAGCCTTTCCTCTAAGATCTGGAACACAACAAAGATGCACACTTTCACCACTGTTATTCAACACAGTACTGGAAGTCCTAGCTAGAGCAATCAGACAAGACAAATAAATAAAGGGCAACCAAACTGGAAAGGAAGAAGCCAAATTATCTTTGTTTGCAGGTGGTATGGATCTTATACTTGGAAAACCCCCAAAATTCCATCAAAAAACTATTAAAACTGATAAATTCAGGAAAGTTGCAGGATACAAAATCAACATACAAAAGTCAGTAGCAGTTCAATATATTAACAGTGAACAATCTGAAAAACCAAGAAAGTAATCCCATTTAAAATAGCTACAAGTAAAATAAAATACCTAGGAGTTAACTTTATCAAAGAAGTCAAAGATCTCTACAATGAAAACTATAAAATATTGATGAAAACACTGAAGCAGACACAAAAAGTAGAAAGATATTCCATGTTCATGGATTGGAAGACTCAATATTGTTAAAATGTCTATACCAACCAAAGCAAACTAAAGATTCCATGCAACCCCTATCAAAATACCAATGACATTTGTCACAGAAATAGAAAAAGTAACGGTAATATTTACATGGAACCACAGAAGACCAAAAATAGCCAAAGCTATCCTGAGCAGAAAGAAGCAAACTGGAAGGATCACATTACCCCACTTTGAATTATACTACAAAGCTATAATAACCAAAAGACCATGGTACTGGCATAAAACCAGACACACAGATCGGTGGAAGAGAACAGAGAATCCAGAAACAAATCCATACATTTATGGTGATCTCATTTTCAACAAAGGTGCCAAGAGAATACATTGGGGGAAAGGACAGTCTCTTCAACAAATACTTTTGGGGAAACTGGATATCCATACGCAGAAGAATGAAACTAGACCCGTATCTCTCATCATATACAAAAATCAATTTCAAATGGATTAAATACTTAAATCTAAGACCTCAAACTATGAGTCTACTAAAAGAAAATGTTGGGGAATCTCTCCAGGACATTGGATTAGGCCAAGATTTATTGAGTAATACTCCATAAGCATAGGTCAAAAAACAAAAATCAGCAAATGGGATCACATCATGTTAAAAACCTTCTTTACAGGAAAGGAAACAATCAACAAAGTGAAGAGACAACGCACAGAATGGGAGAAAAATATGTGCAAACTATCCATCTGACAAGAGGTTAATAACCAGAATACATAAGGAGTTCAAACAGCTGCTTATATATAGGATAAAACCTAATAATCTAATTTTTAAACCATGCAAAAGATCTCAAAAGAAGGCATACAAATAACAAAAAGGCATATGAAAAGGTTCTCAATATCACTGATTCTCAGAGAAATGCAAATCAAAACTACAATGAAACATCATTTCACTCCAGTTAAAATGGCTTTTATCCAAGAGACAGGCAATAACAAATGCTGGCGAGGATATGGAGAAAAGGGAATCCTTGTACAGTTTTGGTGTGAATGTAAATTAGTACAACCACTATGGAGAACAGCTTGGAGGTTCCACAGAAAACTAAATGTAGAGCTACCATATGATCCAGCAATTCTACTCCTAGGTATATGCCCAAAAGAAAGGAAATAATTACATCAAAGAAATATCTACATTCCCATGTTTACTGTAGCACTATTCACAGTAGCCAAGATTTGGGAGCAACCTAAGTATCCATCAACAGATGAATGGATAAAGAAACTGTGGTACTTGTACACAATAGAATACTATTAATCCATAAAACAAAATGAGATCCTGTCATTTGCAACAACGTAGATGGAACTGGAGGTCACTGTGTTAAGTGAAATAAGCCAGGCACAGAAAGACAAACTTGGCATGCTCTTATTTATTTGTGGGAGCTATAAAATTAAAATGAACTCATGGAGATAGAGATGAAATGACGGTTACCAGACGCTGGGGTGGAGGATAAGCAGAAATGAAGACGGTTAATGGGTACAAAAAATAATTAGAATGAGTAAGATCTAGTATTTAATAGCACAACAGGGTAACTACAGTCAACAATTTTTTTTGTACATTTAAAAATAACTAAAAGAGTAGAACTGGATTGTTTGTAACACAAAGAAAGGACAAATGCTTGAGGTGATGGATACTCCATTTACCCTGACGTATTATACACTGCATGCCTGTATCAAAATTCTCATGTACCCCATAAATACATACACCTGCTATGTACCCACAAAAATTAAAAATAAAAATAAAAAATAAATGTGGTGAGACAAACAAACTAAGTAACTCTCTGCTAATATACAGCAAATTATTTTTAGATGCACACTGGGGACTTAGAAGTCTTTGGATTATATGTTAAAATTGTTTTCAATTTTCCTAATAGGAGTTAGTATTAATTACTTCATTGCATGAGTTCTTTACATACTGATTATATTAATTCTTTGTTAAAGTTTTTATTGATCTATCTTTCACAATTTTTTCATAACTTTTCTGCTTAGAAAGTCCTATATTCAAAAATCATCAATTATTAAATTTCATGATTTTCTTTTTAAAATTATTTATTTTTATATTTCATTCACTGCAATTCAAAATGCTAAACAAGGCCACTCTGTTTCAGATGTACTAAGCGGCCGTTTGAGAGACAAACAAGTTCTATGTACTTGTATGATTTTTCATGAATGGAAAGAAGAGACTGCTTTAAATTCTGAAAATACACGTGTAGGAGGAAGGGGAAAAAAGGGGGGAAAAACCTATGACTTTGTTAAAATAAAAGGTCAGATAGCAAAAATAATTCAGCACAAACTCTGGATCATTTAGTCCTAGCAGTCTTATACTGTGAGGAGTTTTAGAACTTAGCTCCATACTCACAAAGTAGAAACTAGATTTTTTCAGACCAAGCAACTAGTTAGAGGTAGAAACAAAACCTTTGGCTTCAAAATAATCCCAGAAATACTCTTCTCACCAAGCAAGTCTTATAGCATCTGATGTGTAAAATCCTTTTTTTTTTTTTAAGTAAAAATGATTAATTTCTTAACTTCACTGAAATGTTTTAAGGATAAGAAAAAACAAAATAATTTAAAATAGGGGTAGTAAAAATTTTATGTTGTTTCTATTTCTGTTCAGTACACTCTCTTGAGTTATTTTTACAAGAAGTTTTTTAAGAACGAGATTTAAATTTATGAAAAATCAACACTACTATCAGATGACTTTCTGAAATCTGTCAAGGTAGCCTGTTTTTTTTTTTGCCTGTTAGTATATATTTCAATACCATTTATTGTTAAGCAGGAAAAATTAATATTAATGACTTAAATTAATTTAATAATAAACACATTCTTTTCTAAGGAAACATCTCAAAAATCTACTCCAACTTCCTTCTGACTCCCAAAATGTAAGACCCTTCCTTTGTACCTAGATTCAAGTCTCTAAAATTGCTCTAAAATCATCAAGGTCATCAGAGGATGCTTTCCTCTACAGATCTTCCATGCTCATGTCTCCGAGCCCAAATTATTGAAGGAAGTCATTATTTTCTCTCTCTTTCTAAAAAAAACACCCGTACTACTAGTACTAACTTCCTGTATAGTTACTTATGGGGGCATATAGCAACGCTTTAGAAATAAAACTACAAAAAGTAAGCTTGCCCTCTTGCGTTTCCTTTCTCTTACTACATTTAACACAGGAGGTTTTCTATGTCTCACATTCAAATATTCTCACCCGGGCTACCTAATTTTTCCCTCTGATTTTTCATCACTCTTTATGAAGGTTTGCTACTTTAGAATATACATTTTTTTAGCCAAAGGTAATAATCAGACGATGTCCCCCAAATATAAGTCCAAAGCTTTCCTTTAATGCTGTGTTCTTTGGCTCTTGGGACTTTATCTGAAGTCAGCTTAGATGGGGATAGAGATACGCTGTATGAAGTCCACGCTGAGAAGTTTTGCCCTGCCCTACGTGTCCCGTAGTATTTCATGGATAGCCCAGTGGTGATTAAACCTCTGTGTGCACAGGAATAACCATCAGAATTTGTTAAAATACAGACTGTGGGCCCTTACCCCGGATTTCAGGATTCCATGGCTAAGTCATGCTTTTGAATGATTGTGATACTGGCAGTTCACTGACTACATGTGATACAGTGATTACAAAAATGGCTACAGTTCTCCACCTCTCCCTCTATCCATAACCATTGCAAGTGCCTTTGCTGTTCCTCCAAGAGGTGGAGACTATCTTCCTATCCCATGAATCTGAGCTAGTCTTGTTACCTGCTTCAGCAACTGTATACAGAATACAGTGGAACTGACACTGTGCCAGCATAAGACTTGTTGATTTCTGCACTCTCCTGTAAACCTTATGCTGTGGCCTGGTGAATGAGCCCAGGCTAGCCTGCTGGATGAGGAATGCGGCGTGGCATACCACCACCATCAGTCAGGCAGGCATGTAGAGGAAGCCACCCTAGAGCAGCCAGACCCCAGCAGACCACTGCAGAAACCTTAGCTCGCTAGCCAAAATCGGCTAAGCCTGGCCCAGCTACTTCACATACTCACAAGCAAGAATAAATGTTTACTGTTGAAATCCATGAGTCTCAGGGTGATTCTTTACACAGTGATAGATTACTGATATATCATCACAGTTCTGAAACTCTTCACCTGAGAAACACAGATTTATGCCTTCCTCTCCACTTCCCCTGCTACCTTCGTAATTTAGGCTTTCCTTTTTTGTCCAGGTTACTGCAATATCGTCTTCCAACTTGTCTCCCTGCTTGTTGTCATTCCCCACCTCCACGCACATTGTTGCTGCTAAGACTGTATTCCCTAAAGTCAGAAATTATATGGTTATAATTTATGTACTCTCATCATCTAGCATAATGCTTGGTACCCAACGGGTGCTCAGTCTTGTTTGCAGAACGACTGCTACTACCAGATTCTTATAACAGAGCTCTGACCACATCAGTCTACATGTAGACCTCTATTGGCATTTATACCACATACTAAATCCACTTTCCATTTGGCTTATTTAATTCTAGAACCCCTGTGATCCAGCCCCAGCCTAGCTTGCCAATCTTCTTCCCTTTCTTCTCTTATTATCCATTCAAAAGTGAGGGCTGGCGGAACATGACCCTAACTTCTATGCTGATGCTCAGACTTCTACAGAGAATGCCCGTCCACAGCTCTTCAAGTTCTACACATCCTTGAAGGTCCAACTCAAACGCGATCTCCTCTGTGAAAATCTGATATTTCTAGGTACGACAAAGCTCACCATCTTCTCCCTACCTCTAGCACTTAGCTTGAGCCTCTCTTAGTCACCTGATACTAGGGTTACCTGTGTGGTATCACATCTAGTAGGCATATGCCCAAACACAGATGGTTAACTTTTTGAGGGTAGGTTCCACCTTTTACCACAGTGTTCCCTATTGTACCTACCACTGTACATGAAACATAAAACTTTAACAAATGCCCTTTAAATGAATAGCTGATTTTTAGTCACTACTCAAACAATAAAAACAGTAATTCCCAAACTCATAATCCAAACCTAGAACAAAGATGTCAGAATAAATACAGCGTTTTTTCAGATATCGGTTTGTAAAAGAAACTCCTGGAAAGCCTGTTCAAAATACAAATTTCTAGGCTCTACCCTCAGACAGATTGGTTCAGCAGAAGTCAAACCTGAGCTTGAATTCTTAGCCCACGTGATGTTGAAGGAGATTTGTGGAAGGTTTATGGGCAATATTTTGATACTTAGTGACACTGAGCCTTCTTTACACATATGAATTCCAAAGAAAATCTCTTTTTTCAATCATGCATCTAAGAATTTTAAGTTTCTTGACTTTAATGCCAAAGCATCGAGTGCAGCAGGCCTATAAAAAGAATCACTTTAACAATACATACCCAGTCTGGCACCTTACTAGCTTAGGTTGCTGGGAATATGGCATCACACCCCATTCTTTGTAATCACAATCTGCACACATTTTTCATCTACGTATCCTTTTTCTGAACTATTTAAAATTTAATTTGCTACAAATAGCCCTTTTTCAGGCTACCTTACCACAAGAGGTATGCTTTAAAATAACTGAAGGGCACAAGACTCCTACCTCGGTCCCAGAGGCTGGCTCGCAAAGCTCTCTCAAGCTGTTCTTCTTCACTCAGTCCTGCTGTGTACGTGTCGTAGTTCCTGGGTGCTTCTTCATAGTGACCCGGCCTGCCATGCGGGTAATAATCCTGATATCCGGAGCTGCCTACAGGCACAAGGAAAAGGTTCTAGAACACAGCTATGGACTGTTGTTTTATACTTCCTGTTTTGTATAAGCAAAGACAAGCAAGTAAGGCACAACATTATTTTAGGTATAATAATTATCCTCAAAATAAGAAAAGATGCCAAATGGTGATCGTCTTGTCACGGTATCCTCAGTGCCCACCATGGGGCTGGACACGAATGAGTCCTTATGTGCTAAAGAGGAAAGGAGCTATTAATTCAGAGGGTAGTCAGAAGTCCTGGGGAAGAGACTGGAATGAGCTATTGATATATGGAGTGGATTCTTTCAGCTTAGAGCTATTCAATACTTGGAGAGTTTTCAGTGAACTCCTGGCTTGAGTCAAGAGAATGGTGGAAACAATAGTTAATAAAGTCTTAATGTCTTGTTGCTCTGTATAATGAGGGGCAGACCAATGTTTCATACAGATCCCACAGAATACTTCAGACAATAACAACATTAAGATGCAGCCAGTTTCTCTGCGATTGTAATTCTATGTCAGAGATTATAGTTCCCCCCCAAAAAAGGGTTTCTAGATAAAACAAGAAAGAAAATACAACTTCAAAAAAAAATAGTTGCTAGATAAAACAAGAGAGAAGCGACAACTTGGTCGTTAAATAATGCTTTAGGTACCAAACTTAGGTACTCCATTAATAAAGGTCAATAACAGAGAAAAGTTCATTTTTGCAAGATATTTCCATTGATCTTTTCAGTTTGAGTTTACTCCTTACATTTTCTTTAACTGCCAATAGTTAGAGAATTTGTTTGGAAGAGATTTTTGTTCCCCACAGAAGGTTACCAATCTCATTCTGGCATAAAGAGAGAGAAGTAAAATAGTCTGTTTGATTTTTTTTCTCTTCTTTCCTGCCATTATTATATTCTTTGAAATTGATGCTTCAAATATTTAAATAATGTGGTTTGGATTGCTGATGAAGATTCCTAACCTTTACTATGAGTCTTTGTGACAGATCTCCATATTATCCCACAGTACAGCAGTACAGGCCTGAGTTAGAGCTTTAATAGGGCTACAGAAAAAAATCACAATCCAGTCAAAAGAGGAACATTGAATGGCAGAATCTCATTAATTGAGATTTCATGCTTAGAATTTTTGATAGTTGGTCCTGAGGCTATTTAAAATTTACTGTTGTATTGTTTATGAATATTTACCTAATATGCAAGATTAAAAGGGAAACTGTTAATCGGCACTCTAGTAGACTTCATTTTCATATAAACAACAAATGACAAAACACACTAGTTTCAGCTGATAGCCTAATATAATTATGTTTATATAAATATTGGTCATGAAAAGTAGTTGTGTATATTGATGTTTTTAGAACAGCTTTATTGAGATATAATTGACATCCATACAATTTATCAATTTAAAGTATACAACTCAGTGGTTTTTAGTATATTTTAGAGTTGCACCATCATTACCACAATCAATTTTGGGCATTTTCATCACCCCCAAAAAGAAATCTGTACTCTTTAGCTAACAATCCTCACCCGCCCATCCCTTCTCCAGCTCTAAGTAAGCACTAATCTACTTTCTGTCTCTACAGAATATGCCTATTTCAGATAACTCATATAAACAAAATAATGTAATACGTGGCATTTTGTGTCTAGCTTATTTCACTTAGTACATTTTCCAGGTTCATCAATTTTGTTATATTTATCGGTACTTCATTCTTTTGTATGGGCAAATAATATTCCACTGTATAGCTTATACCACATTTTGTTTATCCATGTGTCAACTGATAGACATTTGTATTATTTCTACCTTTTGACTATTATGAATAATGCTGCTACAAACATTTGTGAGCAAGTTTTTATGTGGACATATGCTTTCATTTCTTTTGAGTATATACCTAGAAGTGGAACTGCTGCACCACATGGCAATTCTGTTAAACTATTTGAGGAATCACCAGAATGTTGTCCAAAGTAACTGTACCATTTTCTATTCCTACAAGCAGTGTATGTGGGTTCCAATTTCTCCACATCCTCACTGACACTTGCTATTATTTGCCATTTTATTCACAAACATCCTAGGGCATATGAAGTGGTATCTCACTGTGGTTTTGATGACTAATCATGTTGAGTGTCACTTTATGTGCTTATTGGCCATGTGTATTATCTTCTTGGAGAAATGTCTATCTAGATCTTTTGTCCATACTTAGTGATTGTGATAAAACTCTTCTAACTTGATTCTATTTTACTGAATGTCCTTGAAAGTAAAAGAAAAAGGAATGATTTAAATAAACATTAAATCAAATTGTTTAGGATTTTGGAGACTAATTCTGAAAAGCCTTGCCCCAGTGCAGTAAACATTAATGAGGATTTACTAAATACCTCTAACAACCCAACTTTCATATTTTCTCTCACCTGTTTCCCATGTCAAAATATTAACATTATTGATATTTAAAACAGGAAAAGGAGACAAGTACATTTTCCAAATCCTCACAATGGCTTAAAACTGAACTTGGATCTTACCATTTTAAATATGAACACTTATTCTTAAACTGGTCTCTATCCAATAGAATCAGAAAAATTCAGCCCCCATTGCTGCGTTGGGGAACACCCAGCCAGCAAGTTTCAGACCTTGAGAGTAAAGGAGACCATGGTAGTGTTTTTACAAATCTTATTTTTCATTCCTTATCAAAAAAAAAAAAAAAAAAAAAATAAAGTGAAATGTTGCGTGGAGTCACTGGTACAAAAAAAAAAAAAAAAAGACCTTTCACGTGAGGACAAATGGTAAAAACACAATTAATGTATCTTCTCCAGAAAGAATCAAAGAAAGTGGCAACCATTCTGCAACACTAATAGAATATTTATAGAGACGTCACTGAATAGCATAGGATGCTTCAGCAATCCCTGCATACAGAAATGGCCCAATTCCCTAAGAGTGCCAATTATTTTACTGGAATACAAAAAGTATATTGGGTAATTTCCCACACGGCTCATTATCACTTTCAAACCCCTGTGGAAAGCCATTCTGTTATGTAAGATCTAAGCAGCATTTCTACCTATCCACCCCCAAAAATGCTCAGTTAATTCAAAAGTCAAAATAACCCAAGGTCTCTGAATATTTGCTCACCATGTAGAAATTACATATCTACACAGAGTTTTAATTGCCAGATACACATGTGATGATTTGAGGCAACATTTTCTTGATGTAGAAAAACATTTTTCTTCATGCTATTTCTTATTTTAAAATAATCTAGCAGTTCTTCAATGAAATAAAGTCAACAACTCTAAACATCTGAATATTATAAAAACAAATTTGGTACTTGTCAGACAAAACATGGGGAAAGAAAATGGGAACGCTTTGGTGCCTTAAATCAGAAAGACCAGTGTGGTTAAAAGTTCTGTATCATCGATCATAAATCATCAACAGGACCCAAAATCTCATCAATATCTATTATCATGAAAACAGGTCTCCTCCCATAGGACCCAAAATTTTCTATGGCTGTTTCACTGGCCCAATGAGACGTTTTAAAATCTTCATAATAAACATTCCTGGAAAAACCTAGCAATCAAACAAATAAGATAAATAAATTTAAATTATGTCCTGAGAGGAACACTAGTTTAATTTTTTTTTTTAGTTGCATACTTAGGCTCTGTAGTAAAAGAAAATCTGGTTATCATTATTCTATTAACTACTCCATCTGTTCCTTATACACATACCAGGATTTCATGGCAAAGGAGATCAAGAAACACCACCAAGATTAGAAAAATTGGTAACAGCTTTTTAAACATTCATGAGGTTCTTCGACCTATAAAGACTTTCCAGCTAAGGACAGCCATATTAAGAATAAATCATTACTTGTAAGATATACATATGCTCTCATAAAAGTTCCCTAGATGGCCATTAGCATAGCCACCTGGCCTTATGTAGCTCTACCTTTGAAGAAATCCAATCACTTCAGAGAAAGGCATATAACTATGGTAATCTTACAGAGGTTAAAAGAGGTAAAAAGGGCTTTTTATTTTCGCCCTTCATTTTCTGGTCTCTGTGACTGTGCTCCTTCCATATAAGAAGGAAAGAAGCTGTTCTCTTCAGTTCTCTTTTTTAAAAAATAGAAAATAAATGGAGTGCCAGAGAGAGAGAGAAAAGACAGTAAGTAGAACTGCCTTATTTTGTAAGGTTAAATTGACAGAGTGTCAATCTCATATCCTTACACAGTAGAAAAGGCAGGAGCTAGCAATAAGATTCTATTGGAACACCCCCATACCCACTTGTTTACACATTGTCTATGGCAGCCTTCATGCTACCAGGACAGGTTAACTAGTTGCAGCACAGACTATATGGCCAACAAAGCCCTTACTGCCTGCAATATTAGCTGTTCGGTCCTTTAAAGAAACTGCTGCTAGTCTCAGCTTTAAGCTATAGTGGTCCTCAATTAATATAAATAGAAACACATCTTAGTTCATTTGGGATGCTATAACGAACAGCCATAGACTGGCTGGCTGAAGCAACAGAAATTTCTCACAATCTGGAGGCTGGAAGTTTATGACGCCAGCATGGTCAGTTCTGGTGAGGACCCTCTTCCAGGCTCCAGACTGCTGACTTCTTATATCCTCATGTGGCAGTGAGGAGCCTAGAGAGCTCTCTGGGGTCACTTTTACAAGGACATTAATCCCACTCATGAGGGCCCTACCCTCATGACCTAATTTTTTCCCCAAATCCCTACCCTACTAAAATCATCACATTAGGGGTTAGGATTTCGACATACCAATTTGGGGAGGGGCACAATCAGTTCATTGCATTAAGACATGAGTGTCCCAATGGCCATGGCTAACACCTGGCTGCCGGGCCTGATCTAAGATACTACCATGTAGTCACCCCGGACTGGAATGCAAAGGCTTTAGCCTAAAATAGGTCTTATGCTTTTAACAGCAGGTCCTTTCTATCTATTTACACAGGCACTTAGAAAAATACATTCTTCCTCATTAAGTCACATGGCATTTATTAGAGGCATGCCTATTTTAGCATCTTAGGGTATGCAAGGGTTTCCTGAATATACATGGGATGGGCTGTGGAGAACTATATAGCTAAAACCAACTTCTAACACTTTCCCAGCAGCTGAGTCTCAGACTGAGACTCGAAGCACCAAGGTCTAATATGAATCTTATCACACACAAGAGACCTCCTATCAATCATACCATGTTTTCATGTGTGAGTTACCTCCTTCCCTGGCCTTCCCTACCAACCCCACAAATATGCTCCCTAGGTTACCCCTCCAACTAGCTTCCAGGCATGTCAGAGGCACAGTTACATAACATGTGAACAACTCCACCACAGCATCAACTAGTAGTATCCTAAAGTACTCTGTAGAGCTGAACACTATAATTTTAAAAATAAGTTAAAATTTATTAAATGAAATAAAGTGCTTACCTGAACTATTAAAGTAGTATTGCTGTCCTGGGTAACCAACATTGGAGGAAAAACCGCCTAAACGTAAAAGAAATAAATATTTTAATGGCAGCCATAAAGTTTTAAATGCTAATTGTTCCAGTAATTAGGAACTTCTCTGGGACAAAGCCCAAGGTCATTTCAAATGATTTCTAAACACTTGTTAAAATAAACTCCCTTTTGTTTGGGGGTCAGCCCGACAGGGAAAAGAATGTGTGTGTGTGTGTGTGTGTGTGTGTGTGTTTGGGGGTGGGGAGTGGAAAATGAAACCCTAATTTACACTCACTGAAGTTCCTTAGTCTTTGCCTGCCAAAGTACCATGGCTCAGCTTTGATGCTCTGTATAAGCAGAGACGCTCTGGCTAAATGGAGAACCTTCCTCAAACAAGGGTGTTAGGAGAGCCACGTTCCTTCCCCTTCCTAGGGGACTTTACCCTTTCTTGTCCCTATAGAAGGCAGTAGGACTGTCTACTCAGTCAGTTTGGCACGGCTCAATGAAGTGAGGGAGGGAGGGCCAAGGACCACACCCTCAGGGTGACCCTCCTCTTCCAGGAGGCATCAGATGGCAGCTTCCACATGCTGGGTCATTTTCCATGGGGTTCCTGTGTGCTTCCATTCTCAGCTCGCAGAAAAAGGCCGAGTTTGCAGGCTATTTGCAAATTGCACTGAGTGTTCTAATTTTCCTATTTAATTTTCTATCGTATTTATTACTTTGAAAATAGAGTGGTGTAAAAACAAGTCTCCATTCATTTTTTTAAGGCTTTTAAAACTAAGAGTTTAAATGTTATAATTATGGGGAAAATCCTGTTTAAAAATTAAAGTACTTGCTTAAATTTCGTAACATGTCTGCAAAAAGCTTTACTAACCACTTCATTATGAGACACAGAAAAAAGAAACAAGACATTAAACTTCCGAGAATCATCTCTTTTATCAGTACTAATGAGTATTAAATTATATTGAAAATATCATAAAACTGGACATTTTCAATAAATGAAGTTCCCACTGCCTCCTCTAAATACATACAGTGGAAGCACATTAATAAGCCAATGCGGGAAAATGAGAATCTGCTTAGATGCAACACAGCCTGTAAAAACCAACCAAAAGTGAACACAACCTGCTAATAAAGGTGCCAGGGCAGTGCCTGGAAAGCTTTCTAATATCATGAATATTATATGGTTCTCAAGAAAACCAGTCATCAGCACAAACTGAACAAATTATTTACGGTTCAAGAAAAGGTAAAATAGTCTCAGAAGCTCTCCCATGAATAAAAGATGAAATAGTGGAACTCACTCTATAAAACAAGTGTTTGCAAACCAGTTTTCTTACAAGTCAAAATGAGAATCTCATTTAAAATTAAGAGGTCTAAAAAATACAAGCATTTCTAAATGAAATATTTTCACTGAGTATCAATTTGAAGGGAGAAACAAAATTTTAAAAAGCAGGAGCTAAGCTTCAAGCAGTAATACACTTGGTTTGGCCATGCATGAATGTATGGCTCATCCACCGAGGACCTGGTCATCAGTCTGAATTCTTTAAAATACTGGCCATGCACTTCAGTCCAGGCTTCGTTTTCTTTTTCAACTTTGCCTTGCACGTATATTAATTCATGGACTATTACAGAAGAATGCATTCTTTTAAACGCACTTTAGTTCTCTGCATTCTTTAGGAAATCATGGTTTTCTGCGGGTAGCATTAAGGTTAAGGGTATAAATGCATACTGATATTTGTCCCCTAAGAAAGTATCAGATTGAAAATTTAAGCGTGCAGCCTCTTTTGTGGAGCAATGTAAGGAATTGCACTGGTTGTTTTACCTTTTGGTTTAAAAAGAAAAACAGGCATATTAGGGAATTCCTGAGCTGAACCACAGGGAAACTTGGGGTTGCTCCTGTTCACATTAAAATGAAGATGAAAGTCCAGCTTGTTGTCATGCCAAAGGTGTTTTATTCTGTACCTGCAAGTGCTTCCATCATTTTCTTCAGAGGCCCTTGAGTGTACATTAGTCCAACAAGAATCCCAGCCAGATGCCCAGCGAAGGAAGTCCTAAGAGAGAAGGAGACCCTTTGTGAGTGTTTGTTCTGCTGCTGATCAGAGACATTCTGTCTCCTCATTAGCCCAGTGCATGTCAAGTAGTCACAGTCTGCAGGCTTTGTTCCACACCACGTCTTTTATGCTAAGCTGCATTTAACTTAACAATATTGCCCACCTTAAAAAAAAAAAGCACAATGAGTAACCACCACCACATGTTTCAAATGCAACACCCCTCCTTAAACAGGGGAAGTGGGTTGGCTCCTGCAGAACAGCGGAAGCATTTTGTCAAGACAAGTCATTACACTGCTTTCTGTTTTTCTCTGTACCTCTTATCACAAAACATAAATGGAATCAGTTTTCTCTGTTTGGCATTAAATCTGGAATTATCCAGCCATTGTGAGGGATGATGTCTATCTGTGTTACAGCAGGGCAGACTGCTGCAGTCTTCTACACCATGGATGAGTGAAGCAGAGAGCAAGTGAAACTCAGCAAAAGGAACTGAGATGCCCACCTGCATCCGCCAAAGTTGTCTTCATATTTATCTTCCAGTCACTCAGAACAAAGAAACACAAATTTAAATTTCAAACTTGAAAGATGAGTTAGGGCATGAAAGTGGTTTAACTCTTCTTAAACTGTCATCTAAAAGTGGCAATCACTTATAAAATCTATTTTCAGAGGTCTACTTTGACCCAAGTGGCAACACTCTTTGTGGAGTTCCCTGGCTGAATGATCTCCCGCCCAGCCTGAGTTTAAGAAATTACTGGGGATTCTCAAAAACCTCTGCATGTTACCACAAAAGTGGAGTTGGTGGGGGGGATCCCTACACAATGAGCTGTTCCTTATGCACTTGACCTCCATTTCCAGCTGCCCGCCGCCCTCTAGATACCCCCGCACACACATGCACACATCCACTGAAACCTTAAACTAGGCTTTTCTGCTGTGCCACTCCCACTTCCCCTTTGTAATGCCTCTCATACTCCTCCCAGCCTTCCCATTCCTACTGCTACAACCACGCTGCCATCTGAACTGTTTGGAAATGCCCAGTATTGGGCACAGAGTGAACCCCAGATGAATGTGTGTTGAATGAGTAAAATAAATGAAAGAGAATCATCCAGCTGGTCTCCCTGCGAGCCGGCTCTTGCTCTCCAGTGCATCCAACACACAGCCATCAGTTATCCTCCTAGGGCAGAAGGCAAGTGGCGTCACTGCCATCCTCTGAAATCCACTGGCTCTCACAGAATACTCCAGTGTGTGTTCAAGCCCTTCCAACACTTGGCCTTGCTCATCTCTGCAAAGTCAGAGGGTGGAGACCCTCATCATCTACTACATCCATTCCCACACGCCCCACTGTCACATCCCCCAGGCACTCTCTGGCCACAGGCTAAGCCAAACGGCACCTCTGTCAAAAAATCCCACCCCAGTTGAAGAGTCGCTCTTTCCTTCTCCTCCCTCCCCTCAGAGTCGCTGCTCCTAATTTATTATGGCACGAAGCCAGTCTGCTGGTGGCAAAGTGCTTACATGTCTGCCTGCCCATCTGTCTCTCTCTGTCACACATAAACTCCCTGAGGGCAGCAATGGTATCTCATTCATACATTACACAAAATTAGAAGCCTAAAAAAAAAAAAAAAAAAAAGTCAAGCAAATGAATGCATTCCCACAGCCTGGAATAGTGACCTCTCATTCCAGAAGGTGGGAAACTGAAAGTTATGAAAGAGCCCGATGGAGACTCCAACAGCACAGCCTTTATGTGGCTTTCACACATGTATTCCAAACATCCAGGACAGTGCCAGGCACATGAGAGGCACTCAAGGATATGTTGAGTAAATGGCTCAAGTGTGCCAGGACCATTTCACCAAGACCATCAGGAGGTAAGTTAAAACCACTAGATCTTCAGCTCAGGGTGCTTGCTGAGCCATGGCAGTCACAGAGCTAAGAATCCACCATTTGGTAACCTACATGAGACTCAGAGTCAAAACCAACACATTTCGCCTACTATGGCAGCAGCCTAGGAGAGAGTTCCTGAAACACCACAAGCAAGATGGTTCTGAGTAATTTTCATTGTCTCTAAGCTACGAAAAGACTGGTTGGCTCTCAGGAAAAGAACATGCAATGAAGAACACTTAGACAAACAGGAGTCTTGTAAAGAGAACAGCATCGATTCTTGTTCCCATTAGCTGATTAAATGACACTATTGCCCAAACAAGCCCTTATATACATGCACACGTGCTAAAAGTCATGGCATATACACGTGCGTGCACACACACACACGCGTGCACACATACACACCACATAAACGATCATTCCCTCAGGAGGGCATTATTTTCATCAAATATATCTACTGAAACAGGAGTTCCCTGACCCCCCCTTGCAGGATGTGCCACAGGGGTGTGACTTGTCTGTCTGGCAGCCATGCCTGCTTAAACCCCTTACGGGAAAGGGAGCACACTGATAGACAGGTGCAGGGGCTGGGATGAGTGCTCCTAGGCTTCAGCCCCATGGCAATATCCAGGGGTGTGTATTTGCGATTCCTGAAGCCCAAGTGGGTGTGTGTTACAGCGTACTCTTTTAGCTTTGCCGTCCACAGTCAGCTTACGTGTTAGACAGCTCAGTGGACCCTCTGACTTTTCACAAAGGATGAATGTGAAGCTTTTATTGGGTGATGGAGGTGGCTCAGTGGGACTGATGGGGAGCTGGAAGTGGGATTGATGGGGAGCTGGAAGAGGGATGGAGTGGGAAGATGGTCTTCCCCTGGAGTTTGGCTGTCCAATGACGTATCTCCTCTCCGATCGTCCCCAGGTAAACTCCTCTCGGCATTCCGATGTTCCTCTTCACTCTGTTGCGCCATTCTCCTGTTCTTCTGCTCTTCTGTTCATCTCTTTGTCTCCTTCTGGAGCCTGGGGTCTCAGGTTTATATGGGTAGAGGAGAGCGGGTCATGGTGGGCCAAAAGGCAGCTATTGGGTGCAAAAACAGGAATGCCTGTTGCCATTTAGGGCTATGGGTTTCCAGGATTGATGGTGGGGCCTTTGCTGGGAACTGCCTTCTTCTATCCACTGTTTCTGTCTCCTGTCCATGTCAATACTTCATATATAATAAAAATATGGGATTAAACATTTTTTCCCCATTTTCTGGCAAAAATAGTAGGAACTATACTTTTAGCTCCCCAACCACACTAAAAAAAATTGTATAGTAGTCCCCCATTATCTGCAGACCCCCAACTGGATGGCTGAAACCATGGATACTACTGAACCTTACATATACTATGCTTTTCCGGTCTCATAATCGTAACAGCTACTAACTGACTCACGTGTGGGTAGCACAGACAGCATGGACACACAGGGCAAAGAGATGATTCATGTCCTGGGTGAGACAGGGTGAGATTTCACCACGCTATGCAGAGCAGTGTAAAATTTAAAACTTATAAATGGTTTGTTTCTGGAATTTTCCATTTAATGTTTTTGGATCAAGGTTGACTGGGGCTAACTAAAAACGCAGAAGGCAAAAATCACAGATAAGGGAGACCACTGTACTTATTTTATTCTATGCTCAGGCTCAGTACAATCTGCCACCTATTAATAGCTCTAAGAACGACAAAGAAAGTGGCAGTCTGAGAGATACAAAGAAGTGGCCAGGACCAGTTAAAAATATAATAATAACTTCAATTTAGATGAAAAGAATATAATAATATCAGTATTTCTGAAACTCTGGTTTCAAATCAACCTTCATGGTGAAGCATATATGATAGAAAATAACATAGAAGGAAGTTTCAATTTAAAACTTCAACCTATTAGACAATTAATCTTGAATCTCATTTACAATATTGAGTACAATACAGTGAAATGAATTTCTTATCTATCTCTAAATGGTTTTCAGAAGTTTGAGTTATAATCTAATTGCCCTAATATAATTTCAAATACCTAGGGAAGGGAGGCTGGCAGTCCAGAGAACTCACTGCATCACACTCCAACATTCAGCATTTTCCACCTATGTTCCATCTCAAAACATTTAACTGGTCTTGTTTCATTTAAGCTCTATAAAAGTGTTGAATTTTAAAATAAAAATGAGATTATGATCTCATTCAATCAAAACTGAGAATCTCTCAACATTACACACACACACACACACAAAACAGGAGAATGAATTTCACCAATGTAAAAGGAATATAAAACTCATTTTAAGAGGTAAATTAACTTTCTCCATGCTCTTGGTAACCATTTGACAAATCACTTCCCTTCACCCTCTAAGAGATACCCACATGTTGAGCGAAAAGACAGATGGACCTGCACACGGGGAGAAAACTGAACTGGGAAGGTGGGTCCACCAGTCCTAGGGTTAGGGACTTTACCCCTGAGCTGGGGATGCTGTGGAGACTGAAAGAAGCCCTGGGCTTTGGAGGAAGATGATCCATCTGAATGCACTGATCAGTGGCTGGGATCTACCTTCAAACGTAACAGCATCAAAACCAGATTGGGTTGTTACAACCATAATTAGACGTGCTAAACAGAAGTTGTGAAGCTTGCGGTCTCTGAATAAGCCTGTGGCTTCATTCTGTTCTTAGCTATACGTGGAAGTTGCCATCTGAAGCAGCATGCAGGGACAACCCTGCCACTAGGAACAACTTCCTTTTGACCTTACTAGGTCTTAGGCTAGGACTGGGGATTTGGTTATGACCTACCACCCTCTATCCTATTCAGAGTAATTCCCTCTGGGACAGGACCACCACCAACTCTACATCCATGACCACAGCCTCTACAGTAAACAGCCTGACACTAACACTCAGTACATAACTACCAGATGAGAGAAAGAGTGGAATTTAAATTACACATAAAATACATGTATCTAAAATACACTGTATTAAAAAAGTCACGTTACATTTGTATGTCTTTTTTAGAAAAATGTCTAGTCAAGTGCTTTACTCATTTTTCAATTGGGTCATTTGTTTTATTGCCATTGAGTTATAGTTCTTTACATATTTTGCATATTAGTCCCCTATTAGATATATGATTTGCAAATATAGTCTCCATTCTGCAGGTTGCCTTTTCATTTTGCTGTTTCCTTTGATATGAATGGGCAACAGCTACATGAAAAGCTGCTCAACATCACTAATCATCAGGGAAATACAAGTCAAAAACCACAACGAGATATCGCCTCACATGTGTGAGGATGATTGTTATAAAAAATCAAATGATATAACAAGTGTGGGCAAGGATGTAAAGGGAACCCCGATACACTGCTGGTGGGAATGCAAACTGGTGCAGCCATTATAGAAAACAATACAGAGGTTCTTACAAAATCTAAAAATAGAAATACCATATGATCCAGCAATTCTACTTCTGGGTATATTCCCAAAGGAACTGAAATTAGTATTTCAAAGAGATATCTGCACTCCCATGTTCATTATATCATTATTCACAATAGCCAAGATAAAAAAACAACCTAAGTGTCCATCAACCGATAAAGAAAATGTGGTATGTATATACACACGCATCCACATGCAATGGAAATTTTATTATTCATCCTTAAAAAATAAGGAAATCCTGCCATTTAAGACAACATGGACAAATCCAGATGGCGTTTTCCTAAGTGAAATAAGCCAGATACAGAAAGACAGATACTGTATGATCTCACTCATATGTGGAATCTAAAGAAGTCAAACTCATAGAAACGGAGTAGAACAGTGGTTGCCAGGGACTAGGGATGGGAGAAATAGGGGGATGCTGATCAAAGGCCACGAATTGTCAGGTATAAGATGAATAAGTAAGAGAGCTAATATACAGCATGGTGAATAGAGTTAATAACAATACATTACATTGTACACTTGAAATTTCCTAGCAGAGTACATCTTAAGTGTTCTTACCACACACGTGACAATGCTAACTACTTGAAGTAATAGATATATTAATCAGCTTGGTCATGGTAATCACTCTACAATGTACATGTCATCAAAACATCACATTATATACCTTAAGTATATACAACATTTATTTGTCAGTGATGCCTCAATAAAGCTGGGGGGAAAATACAAGTTGTACATAGTCACCAGTTAATACTTATTTTAGCAGGAAATCTCACTGGTATAGATAATGACTGAATGCAGCCTCCCGCTGTCCACCCCACCACATACACTTGGACAATGTATTACACAAAATATCTGTTCAATTAACCAAAAAAAAAAATCTATTATTATATCTTAAAATTGGTAACTTAAAAGCTTTATTTCTTCTGTTAGCTTAATAGCGACTTTCTTTAGAAAAATCGAAACTATAATCCAATACTGCCTGTGATACTGAGATACAGTCACACCGGCCAGGCACACCACTGCTGCCCTTAGCCACACAGGTCATACAATGCACATTCAGACTACAATGAGAAGAAAAATAATTTTTCCAGGGTCACAATGATTCTGCAAGGTAACCAATAACGTCATATTCAAATTCAGATCATGTATCTCAACTTGAGAGCAAGGTAAGTATTGATGTAATTTCACTTTAATAAGGAACAATAACTTAATCCAGTAGTTCTTAAACTAGTTCAAATTCTAAGCACCTTTAAGGGTCTGATGAGAGCCAACAAGCCTGTCTTCAGAAGAACTGTGTAAACACAAAGTGCATCACCTGTAATTTTAGGAAGTTCATAGATACCTTGAACTCCATCCATGGACCCCTTCTTAAAAACCTTGACTGAGGTGAATAACTCATCACAAACAAGAATTTCAGACATCAGCACCAAACCAAAGTTGTTCTATATTTAACTGGAAAACATCTTGTTAGTACTCAAATCATAGCACAGAGGAAGCCATTTATTCTGATTACTCAAGTTCATTAACTTATTGTCCAAATTCCTTGTCGTGTCATTGCTTCTGTAATGGTGCAACTTATTTCTGGGTTCAGTTTCCTCCCTGCCAAAATACAATGTTTCACACTTCTTTCAGTTAATATTTGAGGGTAAAAAATTATCCTAGTCTCTGTATGTCTTAAAAGGTCTTTATTTCAGCATCCTATTTTGATGACAGGTATAGGGTCTACTGCTGCTGATAATGAATGTACTGTCAGTTGGAAAGTCATTCCTCTGTAGGCAATCTGCCTTTTCTTTCAGCTTTCAAAGATTTTCTCTTTATTTTGGACATACCATCTTTATACCACAATCACTGTAGCTAGTTGTAGATTTATTTAACCTGCTAAGATGTGCTGTGTTTTTCAACATGAGGTCTCATGTGCTTTTACAATTCTGAAAATCCTCACTCATTACTTTTTGTCCAGTGGACCTCTAGATATGCAGCACTTGTGTATTTCCTGATGCAGAGGGGGTGCTCAATATATGTTTATAGAAAAAAAATTTCAATAAAATATGAAAGGGTTACAATCAAATCAATGTTGCTATACATTATTTATATGGGATAGTGATAGTAGAAAGGCAATTTTGGAGCAAAACTGAGATTAAGATATTATTGTGGATTTAAATTATGCAAACTAAATATGAATATTATTAACACCAACAGACAGTGTTCTTTCCTATCAAGCCAGCTTAAGCTGCTCCTCATCCATTTAAGAGGCTATTGTAAGGCTGAGTTAAGTGGTTATGCAAAATGTTCCTGCTCTCATGTGCCACTGTGACAGAATCAAAAACTAGAGCTATGACTGAAAGCTGTGACAAGCTATGAAGGCCCTCCTCTATTAAACGGCAAATTCTTTCCACAGTTGAAGAGGTTGTCCTCTCAAGCAAAGCTCAGAAAGCAGAAAATGTATTACTCCAAGACATAATCTTACTATGTATGCAGAGCGAATGACCTCATTAAGGATACAACTTGGAGACGCGATGTTGGACAAGGTAAGGGAATGAGGTAGGGTAAGAGGCAGTCAGCTAGAAGTGGCCTATTGTACTCTCCACAATTTCCTCCTGTAAAAGCAGTTAATAGCAGGAAGGGGCTGCACTGATCAGAAGCTCTGGGGTGTGGGGATCTTAATAAATGGTCCCGGATTTGCAGTACTAGCAATGAGACGTAATACAAATTTTTCAGGTTTTTGAACGCTAACGCCACTAGGAAAGGTTTTGACAGGATTGCTTCTTCTCAAGAGAAACTGTTTTTAAACCTCTTGTTTTCTGTCCTTGATGCCTACTTCAACCATGACACCAGCATGATTGAATGACCTGGTCTACATGCTCTCTACCGTGCATCCCTTGCTCCCTGCACCTTGGTCCTCAGAAGTAAAACCTAGCCATCTTCCAATATTATGTCCCCCAAAGGCAGCTATACTGACAATACACCCTCTACAATCCATGATGATTTAGTAAGCATGGCACCAACTGCAGACACAGGGATGGAAGCTGACCACTGACATTTACTTGAGACCCAGATAAACAGAATCTGGACAAAAACAAGGGTATTGGAAAAGTAGCAGAAACCTCTTTTACAAAAGAGTTTCCAAGGTAACAGACAATGTTTAGTAATTCCTGGGCTCTCAATTCCATGTCCCTATGCCTGGTAATAAGACAATTCCCTGAGCTGGTTCAAGTAGGTACATTCTGCCATGGCTTCGATGTCTGTCCCTCCAAAACTCATGCTGAAATTTAATCCTCGTTGTAGGAGTATAGGGAGGTAGGGCCTAATGGGAGGTGACTGAGTCATGAGGGCAGATCTCTCATGAATAGATTAATATCCTCCCTTGCGAGTGAATGAGATCTCACTTTTAATAGTTCCTGCCAGAGCTGGTTTGGTGTTGTTGTGTTTTGTTTTTTGAGACAGAGTTTTGCTCTTGTTGCCCAGGCTGGAGTACAATGGCACAATCTCGATTCATTGCAACCTCCGCCTCCTGGGTTCAAGCGATTCTCCTGCCTCAGCCTCCTGAGTAACTGAGACTGCAGGTGCATGCCACCATGCCCAGCTAATTTTTGTTTGTTTGTTTTTTTAGTAGAGACAGGGTTTCACCATGTTGGTCAAGCTGGTCTGGAACTCCTGACCTCAGTGACCCACCCAACTCAGCCTCCCACAGTGCTGGGATTACAGGTGTGAGCCACCGTGCCTGGCCCAGAGCTGGTTCTTAAAGAAAGCATGGCACTGCCCGTCTTACTTCTTCCTCTCTCCCCATGTGGTCTTTGCACAAGCTGGTTCTCCTTCACCTTCCACCATGAGTGGAAGTAGCCTGAGGCCCTCAGCAGAGGCTCAGTTTTGAACTCCAGCTGGTAGAACTGTGAGCTAAATAAACCTCTTCTCTTTATAAATTACCCAGACTCAGGTATTCCTTTGTAGCAACACTAAATGGAATAAGACATATTCATTCATTCACTCATCAAATATTTAGTGACTGTAACATAAACAAGACAAACATGGTCCTTGCCTCCTGGCGTTTAAAATCTAGAGTGGAGGAGACATGGATGGATGGGCAGACAGACAGACAGACACAGACACACACACACACACACACCCCAAACTGTGTTAAGTGTAAGAAAGCAAGTCTACTTTACTTAGAACTGTCTGGGATGGCTTCTCAAGGGGTGTCATTTAAGTGGCACTGCAGGATTTGGAGCTAGCATGCTCAGAGGTGGGAATGGAAGCTTCAGGCAGGGACAAGCACATATGTAGCAGCTTGAGGCAGGAAGAATTTGGTATTTTAAAACATTGAGATGGTCAGGTATGATGGTTAATGCCTGTAAACCTAGCATTTGCGAGGCCGAGGCAGGTGGATTACCTGAGGTCAGGAGTTCAAGACCAGCCTGGTCAACATGGTGAAACCCCGTCTCTACTGAAAATACAAAAATTAGCTAGGCGTGGTGGCATGTGCCTGTTGTCCCAGCTACTTGGGAGGCTAAGGCAGGAGAATCGCTTGAACCCCAGGGGCAGAGGTTGTAGTGAGCCAAGATTGTGCCACTACACTCCAGCCTGAGTGTTAGTGGGGACTCTCCCTCAAAAAAAAAAAAAAATTGAGATGACTAATAGTAAGCAAGAAATATGGGCAGGCACAGGGTACTGCATACATTTAGAAACTCACAGTACATAAGGCCTGTGTGCCATGTGCCTTATGTGCCATAGTAATGAACTTGAGTTGTTTTCCAAGTACAATGGAAGGCCACTGGAGGATTTCAAACAGGAGCATTTTTAGGAGTGATCTATTCTGCCTGCTGAGAGAACAGACCCTAGAGAAGTAAGAATGGTCAAATTAAGCAGAAGACAGGTAAGGAAAATAATGTAGTCCTGGTAAAAGATTATGGCAGCTTGGAGGAAAGTGGTAGCAGTGGACTACAGAAATATTACTACTACTAGAACAGATCTTGATAGGACTGCTTCTATCTCAGCAAGGGTAACGGATGGATCTGAGATGTATTTTAGAGGCAGAGATAAAAGGACTTGCTGATGGACTCAATGTAGAGGGCGAGGGAAAGGAAGAAATCTAGGCTTCTGGCTTGTACAACTAAATGGACAGTGGAACCATTTACTGAGATGCAGAAGATTGGGAAAAGGAGGGTGAGAGACAATGCAAGAGCTCAGTTGTTTTCTTCCCTTTGAGAGGCCTGTGGGACAACGAAATAGAGACAACTAATTAGAAGGTAACTAGGTTGCAAGTTGGAAGTTGAGAGGGAAGAATGATTCAAAATGTTGCTCCCATATTTCATGTGTTGATTCCTAGATTATATACAATTATAATGTTACATATTTATACATATTATACACATGCACAAATATACATAAACATAGCTAAAAACAAGATGTAAAGGAAATACATAAAAAAATATTAACAGGTAATATGTGGGGAACGTAACATCCCCCTTATTTTCCAAACTTCTTATAATAGTGTTTCAGTAATTTCATTTATTTTTAAATGCAAAGGGAAAAGACACCGAGCAAGGCTCTCATTTTAAGAACAGTACTTCTCTTGTCAATGTGGTGGATAAACTTAAACAGTTTTGCTATTGTTGGGGTGAGTTGTTAAGAACACCTTCCTCCATTTGGCATGGGCAAGTGTTTCTAAATAACGCTCTGGATGAAAGTCATAATCATTAGCTTTGCAGTATTACAAAGTTTCTTTAGGATCTGTGTTGTTATTTAAATGTCCTTCAAAACAAAATGACAGGTTGTACTAAGTTAAATAAAAGCAAAGGTAAGTGAAATCACACAAAATAACTGGACAAGAATCTCCCCCGACTCCTTTAATTGGGCACAGAGGCTAAAGAGTCAGTGAGATTCTGTGAGGCTAGTGTTCTTTTCCTCAGACACTTCATGTAACCAGACACATCCTAGAGTTCCCTACCCTGTATCTTCCACATTCCATGCTGAGTAGCTCCCACTGACCACAATCCTCTCCATCTTCTCTGCACCACCCCTTCCCACCCATACCCCAACCGCTTAGAAAAGTAGTCAAGAGCATAGTTGCTGGGTGAGACTGCAGGGCTGACTGCTGCTAGGCAGCAGGAGAGCTCAGAAAGGTTGACATGGCCTGCAAAAGTGCTAGCCCAGCAGTCTACATGGTTGCCTAGCTCAGACTTCACCCTGGCTCATGTAACCACGCCCTCATCTAGCCCATTTTCACCACTGTGACAAGTGTGTCTGTCTAACCAGCAAACCTGATCCTAGCCCAGAAGCCCTTTGGTAGCTCCCCAGTGTCTCTAGAATAAAATGCAAGCAAGGCTTGTTAGGCTCTTCATGGACTTCTGTCTGCCTCTCCAGCCTTCTCTCTCCCCTCTGCCAGGGCTCAGCCCTACCACAACAGGGGCTCTAGCCACTCACCAACGTAAGCATCCACCCTTCAGGACTTTGTATGTGCCATTCCTTTTGCCCTCCATGTCCCCCAGCTCCTGATCATGCCGGGCCAGTGGGACCACACTCCCTCAGGACTTGGCAGAGGCTGCTTCTCTGGATCCTGCAGTGGCCCCTGTGCTCCTCTAGCATGCTGAAGTTTCCCTGTTTGTTGATTTGTCTGATATCACCCTGCTATTTAATTCAGTGACTTTCAACCCAATCACACCCAATACCCCCTTATAACCCAAATATTTTGTAATGCTCCTTCTTGAAATAAAATTTATGAGTAACACATCTTATACACTTACTTTTTAAGGCACAGATACATATACAAATATACAATCACAAGTCAACATAATATCCTAGCTATAAAAATAAGAATAAAAAGTAATAAAATAAAATATTATGAATTATAGGCTGGGCGCAGTGGCTCACGCCTGCAATCCAAGCACTTTGGGAGGTCGAGGGGGGCGGATCACTTGACATCAGGAGTTCGAGAGTAGCCTGTCCAACGTGGTGAAACCCCATCTCTACTAAAAATACAAAAATTTGCCATGTGTGGTGGTGCACGCCTGTAAATCTCAGCTACTTGGGAGGCTGAGGCAGGAGAATCACTTGAGCCCAAGAGGCAGAGGTTGCAGTGAGCCAAGATGGTCTCAATGTACTCCAACCTTGGCAACACAGCAAGACTCTGTCTCTAAATAAATAAATAAATAAAAATAGTATGAATTACAATTGCTCAGACACACCACCAGCAGGAGACATATAAAGTAGCCCTTTGCTTGCACCTATGTATGGAATCCTCATAAATATGGGAATAACAAATGCAGGTGGCTACAGATGCAGGCTTTTTGTGACTCGAGTACCACATTCAAGGTTCCATGGGTAATGTGAGTTTACATGAGGTTAAAAAACTCTTGATTCCAAATAAAGCAAAGTACAACTTTCCCTCACTTTACATTTACAATTTATTAATATAATTTTCCTGGAAAAGTCACTGTATATATAATCCATGTCCCCCCAAAAACTGCTCTTCATATGAAAAGCACACTTAGGTTTTAGGCTCAGATAATCATAAACAGGTTTTTCATTTACATGAATGTCCTTTCGACAGACCAGGTGTGGGTAGTGCTGTGTGTAGAGGATCGTTTTTATTGTGGAGGTCTGTCCTGTAAGCTGCAAGACAGCTAGTACCTTTGGCTCCTGTACCCCAAACGCCAGTAGCACCCCCCGCTAATCATTAGGATTACTAAGAACAACCCTGCAAATTTCCAAAATCCCTCCTGGGGACAAAGCCCATCCCAGTGGAAAACCACTGGCTTAGCACACAAAATATGCTTATTAAATGTTCGCTGAATTGATGACTTTTAATCATGAGGCTTTGAAACTATTTCTTTTCAAAGTACTTCTCATGTGATTATACTATGCACAAATTCCAAGGATTCCAAGTCAATCTACAACATATTGAACTGATATGCAAGAAAAGTTCCCACCACAACTGAAATGCACATGGGGAGTTGAATATTTGAAAGAGGCTATGATCACTTCCACATTGCACTGTGGTAGAATAAATGTGACTTGGCACAGGAAAAATGCTCTGCCATCTGCTATTACTATAGACAAAAATATTTCTGGATACCACATGAATGATTATTTGCACATTACCTCCAGAAAGTAAATATAAAATGAAAGAGAAGTTGGATTGTTTATAGCCTGATTTTAACATGTGCTACTGGTATGAAGCAAATAGATATCCCTGTGAGTTCAGTCTTTTGGAGGTATTTTTACAAGCAATGCCATAGCTAGAAATTCCATGGCCCTATGGTAGATGGACTCTCTAAGGTTGCTCTAAGTCTAAAGACTGACTTATTGATCTTTGTTAAAGGAAGTTCATCATACAGATACATGAAGAAGAAAGAATGGCAGGAAATAGTCTCAAATAGAACTGTGGAAATGCTGTCTAGTGTATTTCCTTGTATGCATCATAACATGAATGAACTCACTGCCCTTCCCAGGTTCTAGTCATGATCTGCTGGTTCTCAATCCTGGCTGCACTTTAGAATCCCTTAAAGAAGTTTTACAATTTACTGCTCCTTGGGCCCCACTCCCAGAAATTATACAACGTTGGTCTGGGGTAGAGTCCTGACATTGTTGTTTTTTTTTTTTTCCATTTAGTTATTTTTTTGAAATGTTGTTTTTAATTCCCCAGGAAATTCCAGTGTGTTCAGGCTGAGATTCATTGACCTTAACTCAAAATTTAAGTTCTAATGGTGAGATTTCAGTTGCCATATTGGGCCAATAAGAAAAAACATTTCGAGAGTAGGCAAGATTGCACCTCACAAACTATCCCATAGAAGTGGCATCTGTTTCCCTTCTTGGTAAGTTGGTCTTACTTATTCTATTCTACTGTAATGCTGCATAAGAATTAAGTATAGCTTTGAAAATGCATGCAAGGAAACATGAACTTATTTCAAAAGATTCACAAGTTCTTTGTACTTATAAAAACCTGATACCTCAAGTCAGTGTACTCACATGTACAAAAAGTCATATGCACATGGCCAAAGATGATGAAAGTAGAAAGTTAAGATAACCCCTGAATTCCTAGAGCCAACACCAAGATTAGGACAAAAACTGCATTGTAAAGTTAGCCCATAATTTCAGAAAAAGTAAATTCTGCTTGTGGTTAAATCTGGTATGAATAAAAATTCTGACTATGAAAAACAGACATGCCCCATCTACTACATGACTCAGAGACCTGAATGTGCCATCAACATCACATACTGCTCTGTAGCAGCTTTCTGGTATGTCTGTAAGGCACAGTTAATGTTAAACAAAGAGCATAGAACCACTAGCTAGAAAGTTCTAAAAGCTGCCCATTTGAGCTGAATCTGCTTATGCAATGCAAGCTGCTAGGCTAAACATTTAAAAGTGATCCTAATTAAGCCAGGTGACGCCATGGGCTTATCTCAGAGTAGTGTCACAATCAAAGAAACACAACCCCACCTCCAGCGGAGGCTTAAGAGGTGCAGATAGTCCGTCATCTTCCTGGCAGCCAGAGCACAGGCATGTGACCTGCACTGGCCAATCAGATACCCTTTGTATCTAATACTGAGAGTCTAGTGATGACGGTCTAATGAAGCACTGACCAATGGCAACAAGCAACCTGCCAGTTCTTACAGGTTCTTCCAGTCCAGGTCTTCAGTATTCTCAAAAATTCTAGAAGCTACCTGATATCCTTCCAGTAAGTCTTTTTATGGTTCAGTTTGCCAAAGTTTATTTCTAGGGTTTCCAACTAAGAATTCTATTGGTAGGGTACAGATACTTATACAAATGCCAAGGAGACAGTGGCTGCATTTTCTCCAAGATTGCCAGCATTAGGATGTAGGAGATGCTGATATCAGCTCTGTCACCATGCGGAGAGAACTCTTCTGAGAATGAAACTGGGCAGAAAGACTTTAAGATGACCCCTGGTGATCCCTGATTCCTGGGTATTCACGCCTTGCATAGACCCTTTGCCATGAGCACAGGTGGAACCCGTGACTTGTTTCTAATCAACAGAATACAAGTCACTTCTATGATTATGCTATTAATATTACGTAAGACTGTAATTTCTGCCTCACTAGCAGACTCTTCTTTGCTGAAGGAAGATACCACATTGTAAGCTGCCCTAGGGAGACAGTCAAGTGGCAATGAACAGAGGGCAGCCTCCAGCCAACAGTGAGGCTGTTAGTCCAGCAACACAGAAGGAATTGAATTCTTCCCACAATCACAGGAGCTGGCATTGGATCCTTCCCCAGTCAAGCCTTCAGATAAGATTTCTGTACTGACACCTTTGTTGCAGTCTTGAGAGAGCCTGAAACCAAGGACCCAGATAAACCATACCTAGACTCCTGACCTATTAAACACTGTGAGATAGTAAATGTGGTTGTTTTAAGCCACTAGATTTGAGATCATTTATTACATAGCAATAGATAACTAACACAAAAGCCAAAACAGGGGTTGGGGGTGGGTGGTTAGTGAGATAGAGCCAGGAGGGAGAAACAGAATCCTAATGACAGTAAGACCCTGAGTTTCATCATATCTGAAGTTCCTGGAACCTTAAAGTACACCACTGAAAATTTTAATAGTGTCCTTTTCTTTGATCACATTTGCTTGAGTTGGGTATTTTACTTTTCAAAAAAATTTTATTTTAAATGTTTATGGGTACATAATAGGAGTATATATTTACGGAGTATATGAAATATTTGGGTATGGGTACACAATGCTTAATAATCACATCAGGGTAAATGGGGGTATCATTCACCCCAAGCATTTAAAATAACTAAAAGCGCATAATTGGACTGCATGTAACACAAATAACTGGGTTTCTTTAAATTATAACCAAAAGACTCCTAGCCAAGGTGCCAAAAGATAACAGAGGCATTATAGAATCCAGCAGGCCTCAATCTCTCAAAGAGAATTTGGCTAAACACTCTATTTCAGCTCCAGGGTAGGCAGACCACAGGTGGAATGGAGGACCTGATGATTCTAGTAAGAGTCAAGAATGTTACCACACTGAAGAAATGCTAATGCAGATGTTCATCACTGAGTGAATTCCCAGAACCTTATAACAGATACAGCTCCATTCCTCATGTGCAGGAGATAATAAAAATATCGTAAGAATTAAAAGAGAAAATACATACAAAAGAATCCTGTAGAATGGCTGACACATTGTAAGTAAATGAAATGTGAGTCAAAACTCAAATATCTCAGTGTTTTAGAAACAGATGCACTATTTTTAAGTACTCATTTATTATGTTTTTTAAAGGGCTCTCTAAAATCTGTAGTTATGTTATTCAATAAGTTGTTAGCAAACACTTTCAAGGGGATTCCACGATTTACATAGTTCTGGAAGACGTGCACATGCCCTGACTGGCTTGAGCTTTAGCAACTTTCTCCTTGCACCTGCAGGTGATAGGTCAGGGACATGGAAACGGCAGCAGCCTGCCCATCAGCCGGACACAGACTTCAGCATTCGTCTTGTGCAATCTTTTAATTCTCCCAACAAGTCCATGACATGGGTACTATTACTGGTCTCATCTTACAGATGAGGGACTGATACCTAGAAAAGAAACTGAATCAAGGGCCTAGGACTATGAAGTACAGAGCTAGGAGGAAGAGGGAGTGGCACTCAAAAAAGGTGTGCTGAAAGGAGCATTCAGTAAGAACGCCATCCCCAGTACTTCATCCCTGACGGATATACCTTCAGCTGGCCTTTGCTCAGCATCTATGTCTGGAAAGGTATAATTAGGGTTTATAATCTGTCATGGAGAACATGAGTACAAGCGACAGTCTGACTAGAAGCCATATAACTGTTTATGTAAACACAAGTCTCACAATGTGTTTTGAGCCACAAAACACTTCGAGAAAATGAAATCTACTGATTTCTAATTTGTATTCCTCAACAAAACTTTTCCAAAAACACTACACGCCTTCGAGTCTGCTGAAAGGTTTGCTTCACCAGATAGTTTTAATCTCCTTTATTATTTTCTGAGATCTTTTGTTGTCCCTTTCCCCTCTAACCCCTATTTTACTGTCGGTTCTTAGCTGAACTTTCAGAAAACTCAATCGCAACTAACATGCAAAAATGTAAAAAACTCAGATCAAAGGCGGACCTCAAGCTATTGTTAAAAATAAAGATCTCTGAAGAGGACCTTGAAATAATGCAGAGCACATAAAGAACACCTCTCTCATTACTTGGGCAGTTCACCTCTAGCCGAATGGGTGACAACAGCTCTGACGAGTCCTTTCAGACTGAAGAAGCAGAACAAGCCAGTCTGGCAGCATGGGAAATACCAAGACAAACCATGTGTGTTAAACAGTGCACAATCAGCACGCTCAAGACCCTGGGCAGCAATCACAGGCAGTGCACTCAGAGACGCTGGAGTGGAATTTATGAATTTTAAATGAACTTTTACAGTTTCTTGGGGCAAATCTTTAAAATTACTGCTGCAAGGTAAAAAGCTTTGAACTTAATGTTCCCAGACATGTGTTCACCCTTTCTGTATCTAACTACAATCCTCTCTGTGACTGTAATTTCAGCCATTTCCCAATTCCTGCAAATACACCTTAAATCACTTGCCATGGAAGTCGTTTAATTCCTAAAGTGCAGATTCTCAGACCAGAGATTTGATAACTCCTGATTGCGACTAACACAACTGTTATTCATGTAAAACACCTGATTGAGGAAAACAAAACCAAATTGTAGTCACAACAATAATGATAAAAAGGAAAATGCTTCTCCCTTTAGAAAAACCAGAGTTCTTCACTGCCCTTTGGCAAAGAAAGAAATGTACATGTACTATACCTTACACATAGCCTTTTCACAAACACAAGTTTCTCCCTTGCTACACCTTAAAAAGAACAAAAACACGACAGAAAGGTCAGGGTAAAGTGAGAATTAGGAAAAATGAGTCAATGAAAAATGTGGTAAGATTCATAATAGTCTGATCCTTAGGTTTCCACTCCCAATTAAAATCTAGACCTTTTTTACAGGAGTCACTGGTGGTTTGGATTTTTAAGTTTTTAGCTAATATTAAAACTGAATTTTTGAAAAGAAAATGTCACTGAGAGTTCATGATCCAAACAGTATTTAATATACAATTTTTTAAAGTCTGAGTTTCTGATGTGTTCTAATTGCTGTAACACTATTGCATCTGAAGTCGCAGATTTTATTCAGTAAGTTCTTACCCAGGGAACACTCAATTATAGCATCAGTTTGTCGAGGACTTAGGATCCTGTAACTTCTGAGGGAGAATTCCTCAGTGTAATCAGGGAGGGAACTTAAACTATTCCACCAATGCTGCTCACCAAATACGGGGCTGGATGGGCAAGCACTAAGGAATCTAATACTCACTTGAAGTAAACTATCTTCCATGTCTAATGTGTCCTCACTTCCAATTCAGCAGCTCATAGTAGGGAAGAAAAGGGAAGGAGGCCACCCTGAGTTGGTCATCGAGCTATATAAACCAGACAGGAGTTCTATTAGAAGCCTACTTCACCATCTTTGTACGTGTTGTATCGTCGAAGTGACTTTAAGGTTACTCTTTAATGGAAAAATACCAAACATTAGTAAACAGTAAACTTCCATCAACACTACATTGGTTATTAGTAAAAAGATGGATCGGATAGTATTCATTTTTAATTCATAGACTCTACTTGTACATTCAATACAAAAGAGCATTGCAAGTTTATAAAGTCATTTTTCTGCTGCCTGCATAGTACTGAATTATTTAAAACTCATTTGAAAAACACACACACACCCCTGACAGTTTTTAAAATACTGTTTGACAAGAGCATTTTCAACATCTATAAAAATATGTGCTAGAAAAGCAGAATCTGTACACACTGTCTTTCATTAGCAAGTCCTAAAGTATTTTTACCTACTTTTGCATCACACTTCACAGAACTGCCTGAAAGAAGAGGACCCTCTGTTTAGAGTTCAAATTACTTGGTATATATCATGCAGTGAATTTATACCACCCTTTAAGTAAAATTAACTGGTTCGTCAAAATCTGTTCAATGTCAGTTACACTGAGGAATTCTCCCTCAAAAATAACAGGATCGTAAGCCCTCAACAAACTGACACTATAACTGAACGTTCTCTGGGTAAGAACTCACTGAATGAAATCTACAACTACAGATGCAATTAGAACACATCAGAGAAACTCAAAGACATTTTAATAATTATATAATAAATACTGACTGGATCATATCTCAGTGAGGCTTTCTTTTAAAAAGAAAAGCTTTATAATACTAGTCAACAACTTTTAAAAACTCCAAACCAACAGTGACTCTTAAAACAGAAAAAGTTATCCTCTCCCAAAATATACATCCTCCTCAAAGTTGACCTAGCCTCCTCCATATCTGTGGCTACATCTTTTTCAAATCTACTGTTTTAAGTATTCTTTCTAATTTTCTTAATTAAGCCTGCCACTGACTTGTCTACTTGTTTTTTCAAAGATATAGTTCTTCATTTATTAATTCTATCATTTTTTCCTTTTAGTTTATTAAAATTTGCCTTTATCATGATCAGTTTCATGTTCCTCTATTTATTTGTTCCTTTTCTAGCTCGTTAAAGACTAGTTACTTACTCTTTAAAATTTTTTGGTATACAATAAAAAGCATTTAAAAGTTTGCCAAAGTCCACAAGTTTGATATGTAGTATTCTCAATATTTATGTCGAAAGTCTTTTTTTAAAAAAATTCCCCTTAATTAGGGAGTTAGTTCTCAAGTGATTATGACTATTGTTTTGCCTTTTCTTCATGTTCAGTTTTTAAAGTCATTATTACCTTGTAATGAGAATATGCCCTATACAGTTCTGTATTTTTAGAGAAGATTGAAGTTGCCTTTGTAGTCTAATCTTGTCATCTTTGTGTGAGACGAGGCAGGGCCATGCCCTGCACAACACTTGCAGGCGGAGCTTCCACTGTCCTAGTCCAGCTGCTCAGCCGCATTTTCAAGTCTTCTGCATGCTCCGTTTTCCCTTTTCTTGTTTGAAGCCCACACTCTGCCTTCTAGCTATGTGCTGAGATTTTGGATCTGACATCTTTCCTTGCTGCCCACTCCAAACTTAGGGACTTGGGTCCCTAACTCAGCTATTTTTACACTTTGCTATTTATCTTTAGCTGGGCCAGACACCCTAAACGCTGGCTTTATTCAACAAATATTTATTGAGTAACTACAATGTACCAAGCCCTATTTTAGTCACTGAGGATAAGCAGAGAACAAGACTAATAGAGAATATCCCTGCCCTCTAGAACTTGGAAGAGACAAACAAGGGTGCAAAAATAGGGTGGTATGGTAGTCCCCACTTATCTGCTGTTTCACTTTCCACGGTTTCAGTTACCCATGGTCAACATTGGTCTGAAAATATTAAATGGAAAATTCTATAAATAAACATGTCTTATATCACACACTGTTCTGAGTACTGTGATGAAATCTCACGCTGTCTTGCTCCATCCCACGTGGGACACAAATCATCCCTTTGTCCAGTGGATCCATGCTGCATACACTACCTGCCCATTTGTCACTTAACAGCCATCTCAGTTATTGGATTAAAAAAACACAGCATATATATTGTTCTGTACTCTCCATGGTGGTTTCTGGCATCCACTGGGAGTCTTCACAGTATCTCCTGAAGATAATGGGGGAACTGCCATATATATGTATGTTTTAAGAACTAAATTTTTCCACGATAAATGATGCATGCTCCCTGTAGAAAATTTTGGGGGGAAAGGTTTAAAGGAAAAGCTATAAATAATACCAATAATTCCACAACCTTGAGTTAACCACTATTAATATTTGATGTGTTTCTCTCTAGTCCTTTTTGTATGAGTATTTTTACTTTGAAAAAAATTGAAACCACTTTATATGTAATACTTTGTATTCTTCTTTCTACCCTTATTTTATCGTGTTTTCTAAGCCAACTAATATAATCTCTGACAATACCATTTTAATGACTGTACAATATTGTATCATGATGTACGACATGATTTATTGAGTCATGTACTACTGGATGTTTAGGGGGTTCCCCATTTTCTGATACATCATGACAATACATATGCTGGTATCAATCTTTTCATGTATTTCTGGCCATTTATACTTTAGATAGATTCTTAGAAAGGTAATTATTGAATCAAAGGGTATAAACCTTTTTACAAATCTTGATATACATGCTCAAATTACTCTCCAGAACGTTTATACCAATGTACAGCCCCAACAAAAGTTGATGTAAATTCCCATTTAACCCAAACCTCAACAGTAACAATTTTAAAATAATTTAATTTTCCATTATTTAACTAATAATGAGCTTTTTGGTTACCCAGTGTTATACAGAAAAGAAAAAAAAACAAACAAAACTAAGCTTTTATGTTAGACATTTATTGGCCACTGATAGATTTTTTCTATAAATTGCTTATTGATAGCCTTTGCCAATCTGCCTGTCAGTGTTTTTCTTGTAGTTAGCATTGTTCATCCTAAAGATGTAATTCATTTTTTTCTCATTTATTTCTGATTTTTGCCCTTTATTTTATCAAAAACAGCCTATTATTTTTGTCTTCGTTTAAAATTATGTTCATTGTTTTTATACTTAGAAATTAAAATTTTCCTCACACATTCTTAGATATTTTTCAGATCTGGCTTATTACACATTCTAAACATCAGCAATTTGTTTTAGAGTCTAGTGAGGCAAAACTCTAACTTTAGTTTCTTCCAAATGGTTAAAAAATTATTTAAGCAACATTGCTTTTAAAAACTCTTTTCTCTACTGATTTTTCACATTATCTTTATCACATTTGTGGCCAATTATGTCATAAAAAGATGTGTGTCTTAGAATCAAGAAACTATGGCAATATAAATTACCGAAGTGACATATATTGCTAGAAATAAAACTTGTTATTTATTTGACCCGTGTGTTATAAATGACTACAAAATTAAAATGTTCTCCTCTTGAATTCAGAGGGGAACAATGTCCATTTAAAGAGAGATAAATTAGAATCAAATTATTTTATCTCTCATATAAGCTAATGAGAAGCCAACTTTAAATGGAGGCAACATTTATGCAGGCTGCAGCCTGTTCTCAGCTGGTTATCACAGAATAATTGATGTACTAATGAGTTCAACTCATAGCACCAACTGTCTTCATTTTACTAATTTGAACCAAACCTGAATGTAAATGGAAACAGTCCTCATGCCTATTTAACTCCCATGACTTTTAACTAAAAATCACTTAATACTGCAGAAGCAGAAGAGGAAACGGAAATTAGCAAATAAAAAACTCTCTATTTTAAAACATTCCTCCTTATACTGAAATGGGAAGAGTTAAGTAAACACATTAGAAATCTCCAGAGATGTGATTTATCATCTTATTAGTTGAGAATGAATATTTAATTGTATAACATTTATCTCCAATGGTGTCTTCTAAAAAAATTCCAAACAGGCCAAAGTGCACATTCTAAATACTCCAAAGGGAAATACATTGCTTTAGCGGCTTCATGATTTTTGTAACGGAAAAATATTAGTCAGAAAAAAAAATCAAGTCAAAATAATTGCTACATTTGTAATTAACTTCTCATATTAAAAACACCCTTTTCCTGTAAAATACAGTCAACAGGGCTCTTCAATTAAATTAGATCCATTTATTGATTATCACCTACTAACCCATGACATAGGCCTTTTCTTTAATTTTTAAAAATTTTACCATTTTAAAATAACCTCCAGTCATCATTATCTGGGACATCCAACATAGTACTCAAGTCTCGCACCTGTCACCAAGTCACCAAAATTGATCATTAACAAGCCTAGTTAGTTAAGTACAGATTAGGTAGGTGTTATCATCCACACACCCACAATTATATCCCAGCATGATAGCCAATTAGTTTCAACCTGGGTAGTGAACCTTATTCCAGATAACTGTTCAACTAGAAAAACAGCTGCTTCCTTGTTTCTACCTACCGCTCTTCTCTGTTCTTCTGAGCAAGCGAATTGAGTAAAACAGACCCTAAACAAGGTCCGACTAATGTACAGACAGCAGGAGTCCTCCATGGCTAGCCCCTCTGGTTGGTACAAAAATGTCTCATATCCCTGTGGTTTAATTCCACCTCTGTGTATGATGTATACATTTTTAAATGGAACCACAGCAGGCCTGTCTAATTGCAGAAGACAGTATGTGTTCATGCACCTAAATTTAAAACTTGCTTAGAAATCACGCCATGTGGCTAATTGAACACTGTTTCTGAAACACATGAGGGTCAATGAGAGTTAATGTTCACACATGCAGATGCTCAGGAATGATTTTATAACTCTTCATTAGAAATAAATCAGTGTCACAGCCAAGAAGAACTCTTATGGGCCGAACTGTGTCCTCTCAAAATTAATATGTTGAAGCTCTAACTCCCAGTGCGATGCTATTTAGAGATGGGGTCTTTGGGAGATATTTAGATTTAGATGAGGTTAGGAGGGTGGGGCCTTCGTGAAGGGATTAGCGCCTTTATAAGAAGGGACATAAGACAGCTTGCTTTCTCGCTCTCTCCTTGCCAAATGAGGACACAGTAAGAATGCAGCCTAGAAGAGAGGCCTCAACAAGAACCAACCATGATGGCAACCTGACCTCAGACTTCCAGTCTCCAGAAGTGTGAGAAATAACACAGTCTATGGTATTTGTTATGGCAGCCCAAGCTGACTAAGACAGGAATCTAAGACACAAGGACTATTACCCAGTCATTAAAAGGATCATTACCCAGTCATTAAAAGGATATCCCAGATGGGGTCCTGGGATAGATAAAGGACATTAGGTAAAACTTAGGAAAACCTGAATAAGGTATGGACTTCAGTTAATAATGGTATGTCAATACTGGTTCATTAATTGTAAAAAAAAAAAAGTATGCTAATGTTAAGACATTGATAATAGGTAAAATTGGGTGTGGGGTTTGGGAGAGCTTTCTATACATCTTGGCAATTTTTCTGTAAATCTAAATCCACTTTAAAAAACAGAATTTACTTAAAATACAGAAGTAAATAATAAAGCCTATATCTTCCATCTCCCACAAAACACAACCCATCATATCATTGCTTTTTCTTTTTTTTTTTTTTGAGACGAAGTCTCACTCTTGTCACCCAGGCTGGACTGCAATGGCACGATCTCAGCTCACTACAACCTCCACCTCCCGGGTTCAAGCGATTTTCCTGTCTCAGCCTCCCGAGCAGCTGGGATTACAGGTGCCTGCCACCACGCCCAGCTAATTTTTGTATTTTTAGTAGAGACAGGGCTTCATCATGTTGGCCAGGCTGGTCTTGAACTCCTGACCTCAGGTGATCCACCTGCCTCGGCCTCCCAAAGTGCTGGGATTACAGGTGTGAGCCACTGCACCGGGCCCATATCATTTCTTTATTTTCAGTATAAAACACTTTCTGTTCTTAGCTATGATGTATGATAAATCTGTATCCATTAATGTCAACAAAAAAGAAATTCTCCATAAGCATCATCTATGCTATTACTTATAGAACCTAAAATCGTACTGTGTAGTTAAGGTCTATTACTATATATAATCTATTAAGAAGAACCACTTGGTATTTGTGATCCCCACTCATTGAGACTGAACAATCACAGCTTCTTGAAAATACATAAAGGACAGAAACAGAGAAATCACAGACAAGAAAATAGAACTGACTAAAAAGGAAATGTTAAAAGTGTCCCATTTCACTAATAAAGAACTGTAAGCAACAGCAGTGGAATAATTTTTGTTATTAATACATATCGAACTCCCAAAAAACTTACAGAAAATGTTCAGACTGGCCAGGATGGGAAAGCCAGCACTTTCATGTGGTGCTGATGGCCTATAAACTAGAACAAACATACAGAAAGCAAGTGACAGTGTGCATAAAGACACATGAAAATAGTTTCAGCACTTCACCTTGTTCTGGGAATCTACTCCAAGGACATACTCAGACCTGGGAGCCAAGACCTACAAATAATGCTGTGACAGACATCCTCATTTATAATCTGAATGATGAGGTAGTAAAATTAGTGTGTAAAATTAGTGAATCAGAAAATAAGGAACTACAGGAGAAATCATTACCCAGTCATTAAAAAGGAGGCTTCTCTATCTGTGCTTATAGCACGTTAAATGAAAAAATTGAAAATACAGTTGCATACAAGGGTAGGGGTATGTAAGAGAATAATGCTAATAATTTTCTCTGGGTGGGAGATTGGGCAGTGATATGGTCAGGCTTTGTGTCCCCATCCAAATCTCGTCTTGAATTGTAATGCTCATAATCCCCAAGTGTCAAGTGAGAGACCAGGTGGAGGCAATGGAATCATGGGGGTGGTTCCCCCCATGCTGTTCTCCTATTAGTGAGTGAGTTCTCAGGAGATCTGGTGGTTTTATAAGGGACTCCTCCCCCTTCTCTTGGCACCTCTCCTTCCTGTCACACTGTGAAGACGGTGCCTTGCTTCCCCTTCATCTTCCACCATGATTTTAAGTTTCCTGAGGCCTCCCCAGCCATGTGGAACTGTGAGCCAATCAAACCTCTTTCCTTTATAAATTACCCAGTCTTGAGCAGTTCTTTACAGTAGTATGAAAATGAACTAATACAGGCAGTTTGGTTTCTTCATCATATATTTGTATGTCTGCAACTTTTCTACAAGGAACATGTTGTTCTTTCAATCAGAGGTTCAGAAATAAGGTTACCTTTTCACTTAGCCACTACTTTCTTTTCAGCTTATTTATGTATTTCAACCAGTATTTAAAAGAAGTTGTTGTACTAAATCTCTTTGAAAAGAACACCTAAAGAAAACTCAGTAGTCAGATGAAACTGTCTTTTCTGTTCTCAACGTGTCCCCAGTTGTGCTCTAAGTTCTTCCCACGGTGGGTCAGGGAATGGGAAGATCATTGTTCAGCTGTTCAGGACAGGGCTGGGGCTTCTCTCTCTCCCCACAGAATTGGACTTCAGAGGCAGAGATGATTAATACACCTCTGTTCTCTCAAAGAGTTCCAATTGTAGTGGGAGGGAAAGTCCCTTGCCTCAAAATTTCTCCTTCTCATCTCATAAAATCTAACTCAAGGGAATCATTGTTTTGGGTTAAATATTGCTCTCACCTTGAGTTCTGCTCAACTGTAAACCCTGCTGGGAGGCAGGACAAATTAACTCTTTCATATGACTCAAATAACTTTCCTTTGTGGGAGTCTGTAAAGAGGAAAGGGAGGAATTACACATAAATGAACATTCAAGAAATGCAGAAGAAAAAATTCCCCTACTTCACCAATCTGCTTGGGACAGTCCTGGAATGTTGACTGAAACTGAACTCTAGCAAACTAGGAAAACATGTTTCCATGAAATGAAACAGGGTATCATTCTATATACACTTGTCATCCAAGTTTATTAGAAAAATGCAACAATCCAAGTAGATACAAAGACAAAAGATGTAATCCTACAATATAAACAGAAAACCATGCTTCAGAAAATGCTCATCCTTGACAACAAACAAATGTGTGTTTATACACACATGGATATGCACACACAGGCAATCTGTGCTCAACTTGACCAAAATAACACAATAAATTGACATAACTGCTTGAAAAATAACCGAAACATTCCTTTAGAAACCTAAATCTGAGACAGCTGCCCTTCTCCCCTCTCGAAGAGCTGCCGCAGACACGAACCCAACTCTGAGAAGATGAAAATTCCTTCTGGACTCCTCATCTATCAGGTTATTTTTGATGAAGGAGGTTTCTCTTCCAAGAATGATTAATTTGGGTATTGCTGAATTTATATGTTTGTCCCTTGCTTATTTATATGAACTCCCAATGTGCCTTTTGACCCTATGCCTACTGGATTTTATTTTCTACTAAGCTGTCAGAAATACTTTTACATTTCAAATAATTTAGAAAGGAATGTTATACTTTCATTTGGGAAAATGTATTAAATTTTATACCTCATTTTCTCCTTTGCTCTAGATAACCCTTTCTTTTTGCATTTTTAAGGGGTTTTATTAATAACTTTGTTTATAACTGGACAACTGTTATTAGCATTTCTGGCTCAGGTGAAGTCTAAATCCGTGAGCACACATTTCTGTATAAGGACAACTATCTTGAGAGCTGGCACACTCATTAGTAAGCCTCGTGAACAAACAGTACTTGTTCTAACAAAAGACAATAAATTAGCAGAGATCTATGATCATGGCTTGTTCTTCTCATTGCCACCAGAGTCCTGGCAATCTAATTCCCTCTTCCACTGAAGGCAATAAATGATGCTGATCCCACACACATATTTAAATCTAGCTTAAGCAACTAGTAGATGGTTTAAAGCAGCATGTCTCAAAATTTGTGTACTGTGTTCCACATAAAAACTTATTTTAGACTTCACTCGGCACATATACAAACATAGCTGAAATCAGAGGTCCTTGAAATAATACTTACCCTTTCTATATGTAACACTAATATTTCTACATCTGCTTTTTTTTTTTTTGAATGCCAGTTGTGACACACTATATTGGTTTCACATCCTAACAAACCCAAAAGTGCTTTTCTTTTTCCACAAGCATCTTTTTTTTTTTTTTTTTTTTTTTTTGAGGCGGAGTCTCGCTCTGTCGCCCGGACTGGAGTGCAGTGGCCAGATCACAGCTCACTGCAAGCTCCACCTCCTGGGTTTACATCATTCTCCTGCCTCAGCCTCCCGAGTAGCTGGGACTACAGGCGCCCGCCACCTCGCCCGGCTAGTTTTTGTATTTTTAGTAGAGACGGGGTTTCACCGTGTTAGCCAGGATGGTCTCGATCTCCTGACCTCGTGATCCGCCTGTCTCGGCCTCCCAATGTGCTGGGATTACAGGCTTGAGCCACCGCGCCCAGCCAGCATCTTTCTTTGCTATACAGCTGAAGTGCTTTATGTGTATTTCACATTTCATCACACAGTGTATTAAAAAGATGTGGACTAATCTTGGTGTTTAATAAAATTAGGAATTTTACCACTTTGCCAAAGATATTCCTAAAAACTTGTTCTAACACTTGTTCTAACAAGTTCTAACTGTGAGTTAGAACCCACAGTTGAAAACCATTGATATAAAACTCCGTTACTTGATGGGTGATGTTGTTAGGACTCACAGTAGCACAGCAGCTCAGTACGGATCTGTCCCCAAGACTCTTTCACTCTCTTCTCTTCACTCTGCTCTCCCCGACTCAACCCTGTCCTTTGCACACTTTTCATTCTACTTTTCCTATATTCATTCAACTCATGGTTGCCATTATCACTTCTACAGAACAAGTCTCCCCAAATCTAGTGGGACCAAAGAAACGTTTTCCTTGGACTCACAGATTCTGTGGGTCAGGAATTCAAAAGGAGCACACGGGGTGGTCGGTCTCTGCTCCATGATGTCAGCAGCCTCAGCAGAGAAAACTGGAGGTAACTTGTGGGCTCTATCAAAGGCCACATACTCACATGTCTGGCTTTGATGCCACTGATGGCTGGGCCTCTTCCTCACAGCCTGGTGACATCAGGAAACCTGCAGGCTTTTGATATGGGCTCCAGAGACAAGCGTTTCAGCTCACAAGGCAAGAAACTTCTTGTTTCAGAAGCAATGTGATACTTAACACTGGATTCTACTGGTTACAGCAAGACAACTAGCAGACAGGTGAACTGGACTCCACCTCTTAATGGCTGAGTGGGAAAGTGTGAAAAGAACATGGGGGACTGAAGCTATTGTTACAGTTATCTTCTAAACTGCTAGTAGCCATTCTTCTTTATACAAAGAGTTAACAGTTCAAGTCCACAGATCTTAACTGGCAACTTCAGTGATTATATATAATTTTACATACTCTACTGCTTCCCTCTCCCTCCCATCCCTAACTGCATGAAGCTCCCTTGGAAGCTCCCAGGTTGCAAATAACCATCTCTCCTTTCATACAAGCTAAGCAGTCCTCCTGTGACTAGAGAGGTAGCATCAGCGTTTAAAGCAGCAATTCTCAAAATGTGCTCTATGAATCACGAGAAGGCCCTAAGACCCCTCCAGAGGTTCACAAAGTCAAAACTATTTTCACAGCAACATTAAGACATGATCTGCCCTCTTTTAAAAAAAAAAAAAAAACATGTTGACATTTACATTAATGGCACAAAAGCAAGGAGACAGCTGCTGATGCCTTAGCACGAGTCAAGTGAATCAAGGCAGTGGCCCCAAACAATACCAATAGTCATTGTACTCTTTACAGACACATATTCATGGTTTTTAGGAATATCTTTGACAAAGTGGTAAAATTTCTAATTTTATTAAACACCAAGATTAGTCCGCATCTTTTTAATACACTGTGTGATGAAATGTGAAATACACATAAAGCACTTCAGCTGTATAGCAAAGAAAGATGCTTGTGGAAAAAGAAAAGCACTTATGGGTTTGTTTGAGCTGTGAGATGAACGAGCCATTGTTTTCATGGGCCCTCCCCACTTTCCCCTGCCATGTTTACTTAAAAGAAAAACTAATGAACTACGGTTTAAAAAAAATGGAAAATGGCTCACATTTTCTAAAAAATAAAGCAAGACTTTAAGGAAAACGATGAATGAAATTTGTTGTCAACGATAAGATCTGAGCATTGAAGTGAAAATTAGAATTTTGGAAAACTTCCATCTGGCAATGTAAGCTTGATAACTTCCCAATACTTAAAGAGTTTTCTGATGAGATCAGTGGTGACATAAACAAATGTGATATTTTGATATTGTACAATTAAGTCAATATTTACAAAGTCTACATCATCAGTAAACCACTATTTCCAAATAATCAATGCATAATATTAGAAAATCATAGATGGGGAAAAGATCTATTCAAACTTCAAGACAGATCAACAGATTTTAATGTTACAGAATGTGGTCAGGTTCACGGATATGGTTTCAGGTTCCACCTTGGAACTAACCTTCAAGAAACTACCACATGCCAACTTTTGATGTAGTGCGAAGAGGAATACCCACGATTATCTGAAAAAGCTGCTAAAACAATCCCTCTTACCCTTCCCAAGTACATACCTGTGTGAGGCCAAACTGACACTCAACCAAAATGATACAGCTCTAGGAGTTAACACAGAAGCAAATATGGAAAACAGATTTTTTTTTTTTTACTAAGCCAAACATTAAAAGTTTTGCAAAAATATTGTCATTCATCTCATTTTGTTTGAAAACTATCTTAATTTTGCATAAACGTATTTATGTGAACACATATTGTGCTTACTACTGATATTTAAAAGGAATTATTGATAAATTATGCTATGAATGTTAATGAATTATGATATTAATTTTTTTAATTCTTAGTTTTAATTTCCAATATGGTAAATATTAATATATACAATCCAATATAAACCAAAACTCTTTGGGGTCCTCAACAATTTTCAAGACTCTAAACAGGTTTTATGACCAAAAGTTTAAGAACCACTAGTTCAGAGTATGAATTTAGGGGCCTGATTGCAGAAACTTAAATACTGGCTATCCAATGGACTAGCTGATATTTAAGTAGCTACAATAAGTTAACTTCCTGTGCTTCAGTTTCTTCATCTCTTCAGTGGTAGAAATAATAATTTCTTCTTCACAAAGTAGGTGTAAGAATGATATGAGATAATAGATGTAAAGAGCGTAAATGGTTTTTGGCATGTAGGAAGTTCCCAATACACCAGTCATTCCTATTACAGTCCATGAACTGTCACTGGGCCTTGGAAATGCCTCTCCTGTGAGGCTGCTCTTTTCGATTCTCTCAGTCACTGCACTAGTTCTAGCCTTCAGTTTCTTCTCTTATCTATGTCAACAGTGTAAACGGACACCTGCCACCAATTCTGCAAATCTTTATATTATTCCTGGCCTCCTGTCCTAAACCACATATTAATTCATGGCTTTTCCTTCTCAGAAACCAAAGCCGTGTATGTCCATTCTGACTACAAGCACGGTCTAAATTTATTAACCTGCCATCCAAAGCCTTTTATGATTTAGTCTCTTCTCTATGGTTTTGCTTCTTCCCAACTTGGAGTTTATAAAATGTACCATGAAGAACATTTGTTCTGTAGATTGCTTCACACTAGTGCTAAAACAAAACGGTGCTATCGTCAAACAAATTTGGGAAACTAACTGGCAAATCCGATTTCCACCTTGCAGTCTTTTCAGAATCCTTCACATGTTCATGTGCACTGTGCCTTTGCAGGAACACAGAACATCACATGAGCTGAAGTTTACTGACCAGGAAGCCCTGTTTCAGGACACACCTCAAGGAACCAGTGGCCAAAAGGACACATCTGAAGGAACACCACTAGCTTTATGTGCCAGCATTTGTGGGTAGATTGTGATTTCATAAATTTGCCATGGTTCCTAGTATTTGTTCTTTCTCTTCTCCTTTCAAAGAGCAGTCTGTCTCATCATCTGCCCTATTATTTCCAAACACTCAATCAATATACATACCCCTCTCCTCTGCAAAGCCTCCTAATTTCTCAAATCAGAGTTACTTTCCTTTTCTGTTCCTCTACTTTTATTGAACTAACATTCCCACCGTCTGTTTTGGTTTGGTGGGTAGTTAGTGTTTCTTTTGCTAAACTGTGAAGTCTCTATGGGTAGGGAAATAGTGTATTGATTTAGGTCAACATTTAACAAGGATCTCAAAAGCACAGGCACATGAGGGAATAAACATTCTTTTTTACTAAAGATTTAATTCAACATTGTTCAAGATTGCTACCTCCTTACATTTGAGTGAGATACCAAGTTCTAAAACAATGAGGTATCACTCCACCTTATAATGGAAAGAATAAAGTTAAAATACTTGAGAGAGGTCATAAAACAATCTAGCAAGCCATTTCAAGCCAAACAGCAACCACGGAAACAACTGATGCTCTTTAACTTATGTCCATTCAACAACAAATATTTACTAAGTGCCTAGTTTGGGTCAGGCAGATGGTTAAGATACAAAGGTAAATTAGAAACAGTCCCTAAAGAAGCTCATAGCCTAGAAAGAAAGTGAAAAACACAGAAAAATTATGATGGAGGAAGTGCTTATGGTAGATAAATCTACAAACACTACAGAAGCAAAGACAAAGAAGTAATTAACACTGCCTGGAGGAATCAGGGAAAGTAGCACACAACAGATATTGTGTGATCTGGGTTTTGAATAACCAGGAATTCACAAGGAGAGAATAAAAGGCATGCCAGGGAGAGGGAAGAGAGGCACGCACACACACAGGCCGAGGCACATGTGATTGGCATTCTGAGTTTGAATTTCCACCGCTTCCTATTTTTTGTTTATGCTGTAGTAGGCTGAATAATGGTTCCCCAAAAGACATCTACATCTAAATCCCTGGAACTGATGAATGTAACCATATATGGCAAGGATTTAGCAAGTGTGATTAAGTTAAGGATCTTGAGGTGCAGAGATCATCCAGGATTACCAGGGTGACTCCTAAATGCCATCACACGTGTCCTGATGAGAAAGAGACAGAGGGATATTTGACACAGATAGAAAAGGAGAAGCCCACGTGACCTTGGACACAGAGATGGAGCGATGCAGCCCCAAGCCAAGGAATGCCAGCAGCCACCAGGAGCTGGAAGGAGTAAGGAACAGTTTCTCCCCTACGAACTGCTCTAGAGTCTAGGGGGAACTCCACCTGACAACACCAACCGTAGAAGGAATTTGTGTTATTTTAAACCCCCAAGTTTGTGGTACTTTGTTACAGCAACAATAAGAAACTAATAAAGATGCTGTCTACTATCTGCCTCTAACAGCATTTCCTGACATCCACAGAGAACACTGGAGTAGGCTCACACTCTTTGTCCCCGAAGCCTACCTCCTACAGTCATCCTAGGTAATGTCACTCTCCATGCAGATAATCTTCCCGATATGACTTGGCTCTGTGTCCCCACCCAAATCTCATCTTGAATCATAATCTGAATATACTCCTCATGTGTCAAGGGGGGTCCTGGTGGGAGGTGAGTGGAACATGGGTGCAGTTTCCCCCATGCTGTTCTCATGACAGTGAGTTATGAAGAGATCTGGTTGTTTGATAAGTGTCTGGTACTTCCCCTGTGCTCTCTCTCACACCTGCCACCACGTAGGACGACCTTGAATCACCTCCACCTTTTGCCATAATTGTAAGTTTCCTGAGGCCTCCTCAGCCATGGGGAGCTGTGAGTTAATTAAACCTCTTTGGTGTATAAATTATCCAGTCTCAGATATTCTTTACAGCAGTGTGAAAACAGACCCACCCAACATCTTAAATTCACAACCCCTTGAACACCTCCTTGATTCCCACAACCTTTTCTTCTCCCATGTCTCAATTTCATACCACCATAGACATGCTCAGGGCCATGTCACCAGCAAAACCAACTCCAGCATCCTCTCCTCTACCAGTTCCTATTCTCACAGCTTTCTCAGTTTTCAAACTTGACAAAACCTCCTATCTCTTAATTCCTCCATTATCCTGCAGTCTACAAGGTTCTTCAGCTCCATGACTTTCCCTTCCCCAGAGTCATCACTGCACCAACCCCCTCTCAACAGAAACATGCAGATCTGCCAAGAAGCTCATGAGGCATCATGTCTCTCACTTGCCTGGGCTCCTTCAGGGCTATGGGAGGGGTCCCAGCAACATGTTCACATGGTCATATTTCTTTTATACTTGTGAAAGTGAGATATCTTAACCACAACCTACTAAAACTGCTGTCTCTTTCCACTCTACCTCCCCCTCTGTCACATTTCCTCCCATATCAGTTGTCACTGGAGTAGCCGCAGGCATTTTTGGGATTCAGCTAAGGGGACGCTGAGTTGAGGATACATTTGGTTTGGGTTCAGCATGGTAAATTTATGTGGTTTCAGGTCATTTCTGTGCATGGCTGAGTCACTGCCAGTCTTTACAGTGCAAAAATGGCTTCCAGAAATACTCTTAATGCCCACTGTGCATTTGTAACCCACATAATAACAGGATATGCAAGAGCAGCGGTCCAAGAGCACTCTCAAGTGTCCTATGGCAGCTGGCACTTGCAGTAAAGTCATCATGCTGGAATCAGGATCCAGTGTCTGGAAAAATCTTCCAATCACCAAGCATGTAAAACTGTAAGGAGGATTCACTTCTCATTCACATAGTCAAAACTGAAACTAGAGGCTCTCCCACATCAGGAACATCTATGATAATGCAGTATATGCAATTATAAATGTACCATTTTCCTTTCCTTTTTGGAGAAACCTGCAAACTAATTTTATCAGAATTCCTAAGTTTATAATTCTCAAACAAAATTATATGCAAATCACATCAAAAAGTATAAACAAATAATCAGTAGGACTTTGGCTTTCTGACAATTAATGAAGAGGAATGCATCACAAGAACATTAATAAAGTACTTAAATTACTTGCTGATTTAAGAACAAAGTATATCAATGAAGAAAACTAAAACCTGCACTTTGCCACTAAAGGTCAATGACAACATTCAATTCAATTCAAAAAACATTTGATATTGACCACTTTACAAAAAACAAAAAAAAATTGAAAAGTACTGAAATTTTACAGCTTGATTGTAAAAAGAACCTTGATAGAGGCTTTCCAAAGTTGGACAGTGATTCTAAAAATTTACATGATGAGCTATGAAGAAAGCTCTTCTAAACTCTTAATAATAGAAAACTACTTTTGAGCCACCATGATGTTCTCTCTATGGAAATACTATTGCCAGATTATTTTCATATGAAAAAAGAGATCAAAAAGCATGCAGCAAAACCTGTGGGGGAAAATATTACAGAGGTGTGTCAGGGAATTAATATTATATTATTTTTATGGATTTCATGTTTATAGTATTTGTCAGCTCTTAAAATTTTATGAACTGTCTTTCCCTTTCTCCTTTAAAATTTTTACTTTTTTGTGCAGTTTTGTACCTTTTTCCTAAGGAGAACCCACAAAACCAAACAAGCTTGAAGTCTGTAAAACTAAGATCAGCCTTTGACAAACATTCATCTTCCTCAATTCCTTGCCTTGGGGTCTTAACCCCCAACTCTGGATTAATCTCATCAAACAAGTGTAAAAAGAATAACCAATGAGAAAGTTATCCCTTATAAGTCTCCCTAAAATAAACAATCCAGACAAGGATAACCACTGATCTATACAAAAACCATAAGACAAAAAGTTACTGGAAACAAGTTATCTGCATGGTGTCCAAGTGTCACCTCATATAGTACTTGCTAATTCCAAAGGGATAAATGTACCCTTATAATGGAGACTACCTTAACCAAGTAATTGAACTTATAATTCCTAACAGAGGAGCCACCTAGCATGTATGTCCTTCCTGATGTAATGAAACATGTATCATCCCTATGGAGTATTATTGCCAAAAAAGAGCCAGTTTAACCTGAATCTAACTAAGCCTTTAGACCTAACTTTCAGTTTCCAGAAATGCAAGGGATAGAGGGACAAGTTAAACAAGCCCCAAAGGAAACAAGGAGACAAGTCTCGAGTGTGGGATATTCTAGAAAACAAGAGATCTGATATCTTTAAAATGTCAATTTCATGGAAAAGTAAAAAGGTGGGAAGATCGTCTTAGAATACAAGAATAAATAAATATAATAATCAAAGGTAATATGTGAATTTTGGATCCTGGTTCTCCTTGGGCCACAACAACAGTTATTAAAGACATTTTGAACACCAGGAGAATCTGAACATGAACCAATTACTAAACAACATTAAAGAATTACTGTTAATTTTCCTTTGCATGACAACAGTAATGTGGTTTTGCAAAATTATATTTTTAAGAGATGCCTGCTGAAGTTTTTAGGGGTGAAGTTACTATGTTTACAACTTACTGTCAAATGGTGCATCAACTTTTCTTTATGTTTGAAAATTTATAAATTTATAAATATTTTTGAAAATAAAAAATTGAAACAAGTAGAAAAATAAATTGAAAATAAAATTTACATTGAAAAATAAGTAAATTGAAAATCTGTATAATAAAAAATGGAAACAAGTAAAAATATATATATATATTTATCTCATTTGATCAATCTAGCCAAAGAGTTTTTAGTTGGGTCAAAGTAATTTTATTCTTGTCAAATATTAGCAATGAAACAGTATCTAAAGCCTAGGGGGTAATGCTTTCAGCTGCCATATTTTACCAAATACAGTGGATCCTTGAACAACATGGGTGCGAACCATGAAGGTCCGCTTACATGAGGATTTTCTTCCACCTCTGCTACCCATGAGACAATAAGACCAACTCCTTCTCCTCTTCCTCCTCCTCCTCTATGTGAAGATGAGGAGGATAAAGACCTTTATAATGATCCACTTCCACTTAACAAATAGTGCATACATTTTCTCTTCCTTATGATGATCTTAAAAACATTTTATTTTCTCTAGCTTACTGTAACAATACAGTATACAAAACATGTAACATACAAAATGTGTGTGTATGTTATCGGTAAAGCCTTACCAGTTTTTGGGTAGGTTGACTTACCAGTCAACAGTAGGTTATTGACAGTTAAGTCTCTGGAGTGTCAAAAATTATACACGAATTTTCAACTACATGGGGGCTCAGCACTCCTAACCCCCAAGTTGTTCAAGGGTCAACTGTAATACCCTAGGGTCCAAATGCAGCCAAGGCTTGCTTATTTAGTGTTTAAGAGTAGCTTATGGGCATTTTTAGACTGCTGTCATTAAGGATGAAAAAAGTCAGGTAGGAGCAAAGGGAAGTAGGGAGTGGAAGTCAAACAAACAAAATTAAATAACAGCTGATTTATTAATTTTAGAAAGAAAAAGAAATTAGGTATGATTCTATTTAGGAACAGTGTGCACATTCAGATGTTTACTTCATAATAAAAGGGTTGAGTACTTCTTATTGTTTACAAAGAGGTCACTCACATATGACTCCTTAAAACTGACTTATCAAACAGAGAAGGTAAGTAATATCCCATTTCACAGGTGAGGAAAATGAGGCTCAGAAAGGCTATGTACCTTGCCCAAGATCCCACGGCCAGTATGTGGGCCTGGCCCCCTCACATTCAACCGCTCTCCTCTAGCACAGTTGCTGAGTGGCTCTTTTACTCTGGGTGATGTTCATGATTCTCCACTTTGGTTTTCTGTCTAGATGGCCTAAGGCTCAGGTGAGAACACACAGAGGTCCATAATCTGGCTAGAAGGTAAAACCAGGGAACATATCCCCCTTCTTTCCATCAACAGAATCTTGGGGGTAGGAGGTGGGAAGGAACAGGAGCCCAGTCTAGGAAGGAGGCACCAGAGGTGGACTGCACATCTCCCTCCTTGGACGCCTCTTCAGACACTATCACCTATCAGGGTCCCAGGACATGAAGGAAAATGGAAAGCCATGTGTGAAGCAGAGCAACCTCTGAAGTAAGTACACACAGAGACTGTGAGAAGCAAAAGCACCACATGAATGAGTGAGATTGCTTCAGTCTGGCATCAAGTCCACACCCCTCATACTCCTCACAATGCCTATTTGGAGTGGCTTTCCTTCATAAAACTCTGTAACTGTAACCACGGAAATTACTAATTCCGTGGCTTTCATAAAACACAGAGGTCCACCAAATGTTTGCTTTGGCAGATTTTTTTTTCCTCCCAAAGGGCAGCCCATACAGTCTTGCAATAAAGCAAGCTTTGTTGTAAAGATTTACAGTGTTTTCCCAATGAAAATTCTAATTGACAACCATCAGGCAAATAACAATGCATTGCAAAGAGAGCTCCAGTTTCACCCATTCTTCCAAGATCCGTCTCAAAGAAGCATTCACTGCTTAGGTTTCCTGGACCGGTGTTTAGTGTAGTCTTTATTTGGATACATGCATAAGTAGATGCTTGTATATTAGAAGTTTATCATTCAAAGCAGTCAAATCTTAAAAATCAAAAGACTTCAAGTTCAAAGACAGGAAATTTCATTTACTTCCCAAGCTCAGAATTACCCGGTCCCTCCACAGAGAATATGCATATGACACAAAAACGCAACCATGCCTTTTCCATGTAAGTTGGGGGGAACCCTAAAAAGTGAAATGCATAAAAACCTCTTCAGAAATAGTTGCATAAGAATATCAAATGCACTGTTATTCAACGGATTCATCACAGGATAAAAGTTCAAATAGCAGAGGGAGTGATTTTCATATGAATGCTGGGTGTTGCCAGTCACATACAAGAGCCTATCATTGACACAGAGAACCAAGTCACATCAAGCAAGTCAGAGGAGCAGTGAGTGACAAGGTATAGAGAGGGCTGTTCAGATAAGGGACAGACATTACTGGATGCTTTTTCAAAGAAAACTTTGAAGATTTTGTTAGACTTTCTTCGTGGAACTGTCAAAAGTAGCAATGCAATTGTAAATGAGTGGTACTCAGGGGCCACATCACTGCCATTTATAGGCCAGCTGCCAGGGGCTGCCCGTGATGGGAAATTAGCATTAAAGAAGGACCCGGAGTTACCGGGCTGACACACAGCCCAATGAGAATACTCTCGCATAAGGTAAGACACCCAGCACGGTCACACAAATCAAAACCAAAATAAAAACTGTCTGTAAAGAACAGTAGCAAACAGAAATCTTCCTTCTTTCTGAACCTTCCTGAATTTCACCCTTCGCCAACGTCCAGTCCCACAGTAAAAACAAACATCATGTATTTCCAGTTGTACAAGACAGATTAAGGAAAGTGAAGCTGGTGGAAGAGGCGGACAAATAACACAACTTATCCTCCTTTTTCTAAACAAAAAGCAGAGAAAGGAACCAAAGGAAGAAAGTGCAGCATGAATAGGCAGGAGCCCCAGACAGGAGTCGGGGGCCTGAATCCTCATGAGGCTGGTGTCTACCACAAACTGTTTGTTGACAAATCTCTTAACCTTCCGAATTTCCAAGTCCTTCTCTGTAAGGGAAAAAATTATCTAGATCAGCAGTTCTGAAACTGCACTTCCTGGAGCTCTAGGGTTTTGTGGAGGTGCCTCCTCTGAGGAAGCCACAGCAACATGGGAGTACGGTGAAAGGGGCCCCATGCCACCTCTCAACCCAAAAGACTTCAGAGCTGATCCAGTTCACATTCTGAGTGTCAAGTAAAGCCTTTTGTGTAAAAAGTTCTATTACCAAGACAATTGACAGCTAAAATGGCTTAAAAGCATTAGATCTGCTGGGCGTGGTGGCTCATGCCTGTAATCTCAGCACTTTGGGAGGCCAAGGTGGGCGGATCATGAGGTCAAGAGATGGAGACCATACTGGTCAACATGGTGAAACCCTGTCTCTACTAAAAATACAAAAATTAACTGGGCGTGGTGGCGGGAGCTGTAATCCCAGCTACTTGGGAGGCTGAGGCGGGAGAACTGCTTGAACCGGGGAGGTGGAGGTTGCACTGAGCTGAGATCACGCCACTGCACTCCAACCTGGGTAACAGAGTGAGACTCCGTCTCAGAAACAGACAGACAAAAAAAAAAAGTATTAGATCAACATACCCTATAGCTTTTTAATCTTTATAGTTATATGGTTTCTATGTGCTTCTTTGGAATATTGCTTTCAGAATTAACCAGCTGATTGGCCAGTTAATATTGATCCTCAAATCTGTGTAAGTTTCTCCTAGTCAAAAAACGAGGAATCTGCAACTCAGTTAGGACAAGTAACCCACAATTATACAGCTCAATAGTTAACAAGATTTAAACCCAGAGATGTCTGACATTAAAACCATTAAGCTTGATTCTGTCCTAATAGATAAAGAATAAACCTCACTGTGGAAAACAAGTGGTTTCCTCGTTATTATTGCAATTTTTTTCTCCATGGAACATCAGGTTCTTCAACTGTATTCCCTAAAAGAAAACACTTACCCTGGTGAGAATAAATGAATAGCCACAAGTTCGACCCAACAAGCAAATCTGTTCGGTACAGGAAAGCCCAAAATGTTGACAAAGCCTCCAGGGCAATAATGGTTGTTAAGAACTTTCAAAGCAAACAAAACTCCTAAAAGAAAATGAAGAACATGCAAATATTAACAATCCAAAAGTAGGAGTATCAATATTTACAAAGAAAGCCAATTAAAAGTGAAAATGATTATTCGATTACATCCAACTTTGTGCTTTAAAACATACCCTATTCCTTAAAGTCCTGCGTTCGGTAAACAGACAACGTTAAAGGCAGTCACGCCTTTGATGTTTCTAAATACAGAAGTTCATATTGGTGTTCAGTATGCTACTAAATACATAATACCTAACATGTAAATACAATACAATCATTGGTATTAAATGCCAGTGAACTGTACACTATAAAACAGCTATGCTATATAAATTTTAACTCAATAAAAAATACCAGTAATTTGTATTTTTCTAACCTCTATAGAAAAACATGTTGAAGGCAGGGCATATATTCTTTCTTCTCCCACAATTAGATGCATAAGGATACATCTTGGAAGGAAAGGGGAAGGATGTCAGGAAAAGCAGAAGGAAGGATTAGATTTCCTTGTTTCAGGACTACTTCTCTCCTCCCCTTCACATTCTAATATTTAGAACACCTAATTTAAATACTGCTGGAAATTTTGGTCCCATGAAATATCTGTAAAAAGGAACTAGTGACGAAGAAGGTGAGAGACAATGCATCATACAGCTAATACGTAGACTGGGTTCAAATCCCAGCTCCATTGCTTCCTAGCTGGGTAACCTTGTGCTAGTGACTTCACTTCTCTGGGTCTTGGCTTCCTCATCTATAAAATCAGGACAATCCCTCAACAGTCCGCAGGTGATTAGAAAAAAAAAATTAAAAGTAAAAAAAGTAAAATAAAATCAAGGCCGGGCACAGTGGCTCACGCCTGTAATCCCAGCACTTTGGGAGGCCAAGGTGGGTGGATCACAAGGTCAAGAGATAGAGACCATCCTGGCCAGCATGGTGAAATCCCGTCTCTACTAAAAATACAAAAATTTGCTGGGCATGGTGACACGTGCCTTGTAGTCCCACCTTCTCGGGAGGCTGAGGCAGGAGAATCGCTTGAACCTGGGAGGCAGAGGTTGCAGTGAGCCGAGATCACGCCACTGCCCTCCAGCCTGGCGCCAGAGCGAGACTCCGTCTCAAAAAAATTAATAAATAATAAAATAAAATCAAGACAATCCCATCTCCACATGGATCTGCTGTATAAATTAAATTGGTTAGGTTATGCAGAGTGACTATCATGGCTCCTAAAACAGGGCCAGCATGCCATACCAGGGTGTGGTGCATTTATTAACAAAATCATCCAGAGGCATATGCAGGACAGTTCTCCAGGTGGACTTGGACCTATGTAGTTCTCCCCCTCCTTTCTCGCCTGTGGTTCTCAAGAATAACTGTGGAAATATGCTGGAAATTCAACACCCTGAGATAAAAGGGGGGCTAGCTGAAACAGCCTAATCCTCTCCCCGAATAGGATGTCTTTCAAAGCTTTGCCCAGTGATTCATGTGATTCCCAGGTTTGTACCTGGCTGCCTCTTCGGGGTTCCTTCTCTGCATGAAAGGAGCACACACAGTCAAGACTCCAACAGCCCTGGGCAGCTTTTTGAGCCTTGAAGGACGGGCTCACAATGAATCCTAGGCTCCTGTTGTCCCTTGCTGCCTAACTGTAAATACTAAATCTGCCTCATGTAACTTGTTGCAGATGAGCGTGCTCTGTCTAACCAGGTGCAGACAAGTTGGTAACCAGAGACAGCACACACTGAGCCTACTTCGCAAGCACACTCACCTTTTTTGAGACCTCCCTATTACAAATATATCTGTGGGTCTTTCTGTGACCCTACCATATGGAGCTGGTGCATATTTCCAATACTATGTCTTCTACAAAACCACCTCCCAGCAGGTCCTAGTGCAGACTGTCTAGGAGTGAATGATGCAGCATAATGCAAAATGGCAAAAACTAGTCCCTGCATGCTCCATCCAGCCTCCTCTTCAAGATGCAAAGCATCAGCAGCCATTAACCACTCAGAATTTGGTTCCTCTCACCAACTAGGGACCCACACTTCATAAAATGACAGCAGCCACACCTCCCTTGCTTCCTTTATGCATGCAACCTCAAAATTTTGTCTCCCTTACCTGAGAAACCTACAGCACAGCTCCTTTTGAAGTCAGGTTCATCCATAAATTCGGCAACAGCAAATTGCAAGAGCAGGTATACCACTCCAGTAAGTACAGAAAATGTGGTGATAACATAGGCAAACCATCTACTTCCCAGTCTTCTTTCTAGATGTATTCCTTTCCAGAGCATGGATGCCATATTGAAATACAAATGCCAATCATCAGCATGGTGAAGGGGAGAGAGCAGTAAACGCTGCCAGTCTTTTTGCTGGCAACACTTCTCCACACTAAGGCAGGAGCTGTACAGTGGCTTCTGAGGGTTCAAGAAGAACCAGATGTTGAGGGCCAAAGTTGCTAGGGTGACAGGTGGAATATTGTTGATCCCAACATTGAAGATTTGAGAAAGGAGTAGAATAAGCCCAGTATTTATCCCTCTTGATCTTCGTTGCATGGCCAAATATGAGGGAAATAGCTCAGCAATGGGAAAACGTGGTCAGGTAGTCAGTTTTAGGTATCTAGGGAGATACATAGACAGCTGAACCTAAAACACAAAATGCATGCGAAAAACCATCAATTAAGAATTAGTACACATATAAGACATACTCACTTCAAGACAAACTCCCATGAGGTAAATGGTACTACTCATTCTAACAGAAATATTTATGTTCAGCATCTTCTAGAGTAATATCTAGGATGCTGACTGACACCCTTCCTTCATTTTACATTCTAGAATAGAAATTTTATCCCAAATCCCAATGCATCAGTTAACGGACAGTTTTCTCTGACAAACACATCACGAAATTAACTTGACTTCCTTATAAACAAACATGTAACCTCATGAAAAACCTACAAAGATAGTGTGCAAGCATTAAATGATTTCTACTCAGAATCCTAGCCAGGATTCTTTACCCCCTCCATTTTTTTCAAAGAAATATTTGATTTTGATATGTTAGAATGAGTTTGCTCCAAAGTTTTTTAACATCAAGAAGTTTGAAGACACAAGCATACATTATCTTGAATCTCAATTTCCATGCTGCCAGATACCAATGGTCTGACGTCTACTTTCACAACAAGTTCAGCTTTTTGTTACCTCCTCTACAAGCCAAATCCTGGGTTGATACACAGTCCTTGGTTTTAAGAGGCTCACTTTCCACCGAGAAATAAACCAACAGCGGCCACATGATGTTCTAACTGCAGTGAGAGAGGGAACCCAGGGCACAGGCACAAACGCAGCCTGAGGTGGTCATCTAACTATGAGAACTATGAGATCTAACATTAACCCCAAATCAAGGGTGATATTGTTGATCCCATGGGTTAATGACAATGAGAAGTTCCATGGCTTACTAGCCCGCTTCTCCACCCCGCTGGACCTGGGCTGGCATTGTGACATGCTTTGGCTAATAGAATGTGGAGGAAGGGATACTACACAAGCTCCCAGCCTACCCCTCAAGATGATTTATAGGCTTCTCTCTTGAAACCCTCTCAAGCAACCATGTGAACGTTAGGCCAGTGTGCTGAGTAATGAAAGAAAGGTACAGACTGCAGTCACCCTGAAGGTCCTTGCCACTGGTCAGCTACTACTCCAGAGGTGAAGCTGTCTAACTGACCACAGGTATACAAGCGAGTCCAGTTGAGCCCAGCCTAATTTGCTGACCCACAAAACAGTGAGCTAAATAAATGGTACTTGGTTTACTTCACTGAGCTTTGGAGTGGTTTGTTATGCAACAATTACAACTAATACAGAAGGTACTGCCTTTGGGGAGTGCTATGGTTTAGGTGTTTGTCCCTCCAAAACCTCATGTTGAATGAATGAACGAATGAGTGTATTTATTTGTTTAGAGCCCGATTCTCACTCTGTAGTCCAGGCTGAAGTGCAATGGCATGATCTTGGCTCACTGCAACCTCCACCTCCCGGGTTCAAATGATTCTTATGCCTTAGCCTCCCAAGTAGCTGGGATTACAGGCATGTGCCACCATGCCCGGCTATTTTTAGTAGAGACTGGGTGTCACCATGTTGGTCAGGCTGGTCTTGAGCTCCTGACCTCAGGTGATATGTCTGCCTCAGCCTCCCAAAGTGCTGGGATTATAGGCAAGGAGCCACTAAGCCTGGCCTCATGTTGAAATCCGATCCCCAGTATTGGAGTAGAACCTAATGGGAGGTATTTGAGTGGGTCATGGGGGAGTATCCCTCATGAAAAGATGAATGCCCTCCCTGGGGTCAGGGGGTGAGTGAGTTCTCACTCTTATTAGTTCCTGCCAGCGCTGATTGTTAAAAGAGACTGGCACCTCCCCACTCCCTTGCTTCCTCTCTCACCACATGATCTCTGCACATGCTAGCTCCCCTTCACCTTTCACCGCAAACGGAAGTGGCCTGAGGCCCCCACCAGATGCTCAATCTTGAACTTTAAGCCAGAAGAACTGTGAGCTAAATAGACCTCTTTTCTTTATACATTACTCAGACTCAGGTATTTATAGCAACCCTAAACAGACTAAGACAGGCAGAAATTGGTTTATGCTCATGGGAAGAAGCTAGTAAGGGACGAGGTGCAGGCAGAGACACAGATAAATAAAAAGGATGAAGTGCTTGGAGGCAAGAGCCTTTTCCTCTTAACAGAAAGAAAAGAAAAATAGGTGTAGCTATAGATATTAAATAGATTAGGTGCAAAATGTTGAAAAAGTTCTCATCTAATGGTTTCTGTTTTCTCTATGGAGATTAATTGGCCCCCAACCAAACAGATAACTCATTCTTATACCCTAAGGACTCCAACTGCACACTGGACAATGCATGAGCTTTACAGTAAAAAAAAAAAAAAAAAAAAAGGTAGGATTCTCCTATCTTCCAGCTCTGTGACTTGGGGCAAATCATTTAAACTTTCTGAACTTCAATTTCTTCACTTTAAGAATCATAAAACCTCCTTCCCAGGATTACTGTAACATGCTTGGAACAAAAGAGCTGCAGAATAAACAGTAGCTACTACTTTCATTTCTATAAAGTAAACTTACTTATGTGAGAATTAATTCCTTTGCAAATGGTAACATCCCAAAAAGACTCAAATGTGTGTGTGCATACACACACACACATACAATTAGCCATATACCTACACATGCATGCACACACACATTATTGGCACAACCCCATGTATTAGCACAACGAAGTTTCTATATTGTTACTATTGCAGCTCTGTAGCATTCTTATGAACTAGAGAATTTAATGAAATTTAAAATGAAATGCTCCCAAATAACTCTAGATAAATGACCTATATTTTTCACATTAGAACTCAAGTCAATTTTCAAATCTTTTCCTACTGTGACTTTTTTGTAATTCTCCTAAATTTATCAACATGTGTGTACACATGTGCACACATACACATAAATATGTATATTATATATATCAAACATTATTATCTTTAATAGGAACAATGAAAAAACTGGCCTTGATCATTGATCAGTAAATAATCAGCTTACAAGAAATGACAAAATAAACCCTTCAATATCATTGCCAAGAGTGTCTTATGATGCTGGGCTTTATGTAGCAGAAAATCAAAACTAATTACATCTTTGCTCAAGAAAAACTTGCCCCTCAATTACAATCATTAGTAATGAAGAATATAGATAAAATGACAGAATTCCCAGTCTTACTTTACACTGTGTCCCAGGCTCTGATTGCACTTTCCTAAGTTACTTGTGGCCAGATGAAAAGGTGTCTTTGTGTCTGCATCCCTTCACACCTCCCAGCTCTCCACTGTTGACTGCTCCTGCTTCCATGGGACACTTTGCTTTCCTGAGGCTTCACTCCTCCTTTCAACCCGTTTCTCTGCTGTTCACTTCTCCTCTATCCCTACTGTCTCCTGCACACACTAAAGGGCAGGAGTATAAACAACCAAGGGCAGGAATAACCTTATCCATTTTGATCACCAACAGTACCCAGAGCCACCATAGGATCACCACAAATACACAGTGACAGGCATATGGTCCATGCTTAGTAAATGCACTTGTCCCTGGGTATCCATGGAAGATTGGTTCCAGGACCTCCAACAGATGCCAAAATCGATGGATGCTCAAGTCCCTTACATAAAACAGTGTAGTATTTGCATATAACCTATGCACACCCTCCCATATACTTTGAATAATCTCTAGGTAACTTATAATACCTAATACAACACAAATGCTTTGCAAATAGTTGTTTTATTGTATTGTTAGGGAATAATGACAAGAAAAAAAAAGTCTGTACATGTTCAGCACCGATGCAATCATCCATTTCCCACCCTACACCTGCCAAAAATTTTCAATCTGTAGTTGGTTGAATCCATGAATACAGAATCCACGGATATGGAGGGCCAATTGTATTTCTCAAATGACTCAAGATTAGTGTATTTTTTTAATGTGTCTACATTATATGATAAATGAAAGTGATTAAGAAGGTCTGAATACCTATGATACGTTCATCTTTAAGTATGTTTCCTGCAATTTTAACAACTTTTCCCAGAGCATTGTACATATTATTCCACTTAGCATTTTTAGGTCCATGACAGTATTTATAACGTTAATCTTAACATTACAGAAATAAATCTCTGATCCATTTAAAATGTATTGATAAGTTGCTTTGCCAGAACTATTTGACCAAAAAAAAGGATTTTAATTATGTAATAATACAGACTAGATAGTACTATATCAAGGTTGTGGCAGAGAGAAATGGAAGGTTTCTTGAAATATTGATAGGAAAATTAGCCATATTTACTTTTAATGAGAAATTAAAAATTAAACAGGTATGTAATAAGAAAGACTAAGCAGTTAGAACAAACAAAAGAAACTGAATTCATAACTTGGGAAACCAATGTGTCTCAAGGGGGAGAGAAAGGAGTAAAAAGGGAAAAGAAACTAATTACAGTGATTTTCAATTCTACTTACAAAGCAGAAAATATTTCATCATTATCATTTACTAAGGCAGTATATATCTCAATTTCCAGATTTAAATGTTCAATAAGAATTGAGACCATTAAATTGCAAGAATATATACCAGTTATAAATTCTATTCCCAATTTGGTATCTGCTACCAACAAAATTAATTTCACAAGAAAGACAGGAACTACAGAGTCTTAATGGGAGTAATCAAACGCTGTTCTGAAGATTGAGACTTCCATATTACTAAAAGTATAACAAATTCCAAAATTATTCACCAAAATATTCTTAAATTGTATGTTTTTTTCCCCCTTTAAGATTCAAGAAAAGTCTATCACTATATAATTGAGATATATTAATGCTATATCATTAGCACTACTTTCATGCCTTTGGTAAGTTTCATTTAACAGTTTTGAATATTTGAAGTATATGCTCTAAGAAACAGGGGAAAATTTAGGTTTGTTCAAGTCATTTGGCAACAGTCCTCTTATCACTCAAACTCAGTACTTTGCTAATACCTGACCTTCCAGATGCTTAACCCATTTATACTGGAGGTTGCAATTTTTTGTGTGTGAAAAACTAGACCTTGGCGATGACCTTGAACAGTAGGATATAAATAACTCCCATAAGCTTAGCATTCCAATAATGGAACACTAGGCATAACTGGGATTTAGCATTCATCTTTAAAAGCTGAAATATAACTCGCATACCATAAAATTCAATCTTAAAGAGCACAATTCAGTGTGTGTGTTTTATAGTATATTCACGAGATTGTGTATATCTAGTTCTAGAATTTTCATGACTTCAAAGAGAGACCCCATACCCATTAGCAGTCACTCACTCACTTCCCACCTAGTGCCTGGCAACAATTAATCTTTAATACGTTCTGTCCCTATGAATTTGCCCATTCTGGACATTTCATATAAATGAAGTCACACAACATATGGCCTTTTGTATTTGGCTTCTTTCCCTTAGCATAATGATTTCATAGTTCATCCATGTTGTAGCAAGTATCAATACTTTGTTTCTTTTTATAGTCAAATAGTATTTCATTGTATGATTACACCACATTTTGTTCATCCATTCATCAGCTGATGGACATTTCCTTCCACTTTTTGGCTCTAATGAGTAACACTGCTACAAACATTCATGTACAATTTTTATGAACATATGTTTTCGGTTCTCTGGGGTATATACCTAAGAGTGAAACTGCTGGCTCATATGGTGACTATATGTTTAACTTGCTGAGTAACTGCAAAATTGTTTTCCAAATTTCTATACCATTTACATTCCCTTCAGCACTGCACAAGGGTTCCAGTTTCACCACATCCTCAACAATGCTTGTATTTATCCATCTTTTTTTACTGTAGCCATCCTGGTGGATGTGAAGTAATACTGATTTTCATTTCCCTAATGACTCATGATACTGAGAAAATGCTTAGATTTTCATTGCTTAAAATACAATACAAACACACACATGTTCACAGGCACACACACAAGCACACATGTACCCAAACACACACACACATACACATTCACTCACACTTTCTACAGAAAATTATTTAACGAGCTCAGGTCAAGAGAAATCTTCAGAAAGAAAGGTGAAACCACAAAGAAACTGTCCTGGTTAAAACGCAAAGACTGCAGCTCTACCATTGCCCTGTGATATAGTATGTTGGAAGGGAATGCGAATGTACTCCAATGGCAAGATATTGCTTAGGCCAACACATTTGACTACAAATTCTGTGCAATTATTTAGAAAAAAAAAAGGTTAGTGTGTTTTAATAATGCAAACAAAGCAAAAATGCTATGAAAATAGCAAATTATTTATACTAAACATAAAAACTTCCTCTGCTTTTTTAATTACAAGAGCTAGACAGCAAATTTGTGCATCACAAATAGTGCATTAATGTGGTCAAAATATACACAAACACTAGATGCATTTTTTTCTCTCTTATTTTGTTTCATTACAGTCATCTTTCTCTGTGAATAAACTGAACTGGAGCTTTTCTTCCAACCCCTGTAACTCTCTCAGGAATCTTATTCATTCACGGCTTTTCTAGTCCAAACTTATGAAATTGTTTGCTCCACTTGTTATTGTTACTATAGAGCCAATGGATGAGAACATTTTAGTCTAAGATAATAACAATAAAATTCTTTGTTCTTCCAATAAAACTACTTAGCATAATTTTATTTTTCTTAAAAGCTTTAGTTTCCTTAGGTTCCAAGAGAATCCAGTTACAAAATGCAGATTTTCAAGATAGTTTTGAAAATAAGAAAATGGTATAATATATATTTGCATTTAGTGAAAAACAAGAATTTATTAACTGAATACTCACAAAGTAATCTGTTTTCTCTTTTCAAATACATGAATGCATTTTGAAAAGCTCTGCTATATGCAAAACATAGTTGTTTGAATAACATGTAAATTGTGCTTTTAAAATGTAATATTTAAATATTTAACATAAGAGCAGATGGTATGGCTTCACATCATTACACCATGTTCAATTTACCAGAATGCATATTCTACCTGAGTTGATTAGTAAATAGGGAGTCCTGGGGGTATAGTATGGAACCTTAGTTAGACAGCATAATTACTTGATGACTAGTTGCACATAAATGACATTTTTTTCCGGCTATCTAATCTGTTAAATGGCTTCCAGAGCTACATTAATGATAAAATCAGAGGGAATTAGAGTAGGGACCTCTGTTTCCTTCCTTCACATTAATGGCAGAGATACAAAGAAATGAAGACAATCAAATAAATGAAAACTGACTTCATGAATAAAAAATAAAAACTAGAATCAAATTACATTAGGGAATCTCGTCTTTATGACTACTGTGACACTCTCTCAATAATTGCATTCCAGTATCTATTCATGGAAATATCTACAACTTAGACTCCATTCCAGAAGCAATTGGGAACCGCAAGCATTTCCTCCTTTTGAAGCCTACTGAGATCTTTAATATGATGGTTCTCCAACTTCACACCCTCCATTGTTCCAGCCATATTAAGAAACCATCTCACCCAGCTGGACATAACCATTCGACTCGCTCTCTAATGACAGCTGCCTATATCTTTCTGACTTTAATTTATCAAACCTAGAGGGTTTTTTTGCTTTTTAGGGACAGGGTCTCATTCTGCTGCCAGGCTAGAGTGCAGTGGTGCAATCATAGCTCACAGCAGCCTTGAATTCCTAGGCTCAAGTGGTCCTCTCACAGCAGCCTCCCGAGCTGGGACTACAGGCAAGTGTCACCACACCCAGCTATTTTTTTATATGTATTTTTTGTAGAGATGGGGTCTTGCTGTATTGTCCAGGCTGCTCTTGAGCTCCTTGCTTCAAGCAATCCTCCCACTGTGGCCTCCCAGAGTATTGAGATTACAGGTGTGAGCCACCACACCCAAGCTCAAACCTAGAGTTCTTAAGACATAAAAGCTCCTCCTTCCTTTTTTCCTTCATACACCATCTCCCCAGATGAACACGAATACAAAATTTCTGATCCCTTAGTGGGATAATGTTCAGATGTGCTTTATAATAGCCTGCCTTTAGTAGCAATGCCACCCATGTGGAAGGCATGTATAGGCAAAATACGTAACCTCTGAGGAGCTGGGATTTAAGACCACTAAACGGACACATGAAGAATGTTCTAGACAGATAAGCCATTAATAAGAACGTATGTTATATGCTGAAAGATCTCAACAGAAATCAGGCCTTTATCACCTTACACTCTTCCCCTAGTCTATTTACACAGTACCTGACTCAACTTGCTTAAAATCCAATTTCACCACGTTGTACCCCCACCTCAATCCACCCCAATGGCTTTCTATATTCATGGTTAAAACACTGCACAGTGTCTCAGGTAGTGATACTCTTTATGGAAAAAATATCTTTAAGCAGATTTTTAAAAAACGATGAATAGTGTCATAATTAATGGAATGGACTCTAGAGTCAAATGATTTAGGTTCAAAACCTGCTTAATTGCTTGGGAGCTACATGACATTAGGTAAGTGCTTTTTTTTTGAAACAGAGTCTCACTCTGTCACCCACATTGGTGTGCAGTGGTGCGATCTTGGCTCACTGCAATCTCCGCCTCCCAGGTTTAAGCAATTATCCTGCCTCAGCCTCCTGAGTAGCTGGGATTACAGGTGCACACCAGCACACCCAGCTAATTTTTGTATTTTTTAGTAGAGACAGGGTTTTGCCATGTTGGCCAATCTGGTTTTGAACTCCTAACCTTGGGTGATCCACCCGCCTCAGCCTCCTAAAGTGCTGGGATTACAGGTGTGAGCCACCACACCCGGCCCTCAGGTTAAGTTCTTAATCAATCTCTACCTCAGTCTTCTCATTTATAAAACAGATATTAAGTAATAATAAAGAACATCTCATAGAGTTGTTGATGAGTAACATAGGTAAAACACTTAGAATAATGCCTGAAACATAAGTACTACATAAGTATTAGCAGATATTAAATATTTATCAACATTATCTGATCAACTTCAAGCTATTCATCCCAGAAATCAAGGTCTTATAATATTTACACACCCCCCAATAACTTTTATGCAATTATAGTTTAAAAGTAATTATATATAATTTGCTTCATTTCACTTAATTCTCACAATCCTGTGCAGGCGAAATTAATTCCACCTTATCTACTAGCTGGTCTACCCACCGCCTGCCAAGAAAAATCACTTAACTGTCCAGTTGCTCATTCTAAAACACGCTCCGTAGAGTTGCCCACATGAGATGTACATCCATGGAGCTTCAGCCCTTCAGACTTTTTGGGGATGTTGAAATTTCAGTCCTTCACTTTCTCTGTCCAAGGTGCTTAATAAGCAAGGCCATTCCCACAGATGGGCAGTCACATGGACTCTCTCACCACAAGAGGTGATGAAAGTGAATTTCTCATGCCTCCCACAGATTACATCTTGTGCTCAATTTAGTGAAAGTCCTTCCAGCAGTTTTGGTGTGAAACCATGAAAGACAGAAAGAAATTCTACTTTTTTATTACACAGATAAAGAAACCAAGGTGATGATGCCCAGAAGCTGGAGTGTAAGGACTCAAACTCAGCTCTTCCCACCAGACAGTGTTGCTCACCGTGAAGCCCTGCAGTTTCCTGACTCCCAACTGTGACCCTTCTGGGGGACCCTACGCCTGTGAGCAGCACCAGCATGCTGGCCTGCCTCAAGAAAGCCAAGTTCCACATTCTGCACTTTCACAGCATGTAACAGATGCCTCAAATGGCTGTAAGTAGTTAAATAAAAATCTTATAAAATTCTAGACTGTGATCTAGAGGCATGCCAGGAAATAGTTCAATGTTCTGCTTTATGGCCAATATTTTTTAACTTAAGCCACTAGACCAGGAACCTTTAGAAGAGATGTCAGTGACTTTTCTTTCACATAAATGCTTCCTGGAGGATAAGCTGAAGTTTGAATGTTTTAAAAGTACTAAATGGGCCAGGCGCGGTGGCTCATGCCTGTAATCCCAGCACTTTGGGAGGCAGAGGCGGGTGGATCACGAGGTCAGGGGTTCGAGACCAGTCTGGTCAATGTGGTGAAACTCCATCTTTACTAAAAATACAAAAATAAGCCGGGTGTGGTGACACGAGCCTGTTGTCCCAGCTACTTGGGGAGGCTGAGGCAGGAGAATGGCATGAACCCAGGAGACGGAGCTTGCAGTAAGAGGAGATCACGCCACTGCACTCCAGCCTGGGTGACAGAGCGAGACTCCAGCTCAAAAAAAAAAAAAAAAGTACTAAATGGGACCAAAACAATGCTTCATTTTAGCTCAATCTCCATCTGTAATATGCAGTGTAACATTTAATTAGAAGTGAATAATGAGAAAAGAAAATCTGCAGGCTTGGCTCAGTGGCTCTTGCCTATAATCCCAGCATTTTGTAAGGCCAATTTAAGAAGATTGCTTGGGGCCAGGAATTCAAGACCAGCCTGGGAAACATAGCAAGACCTCATCTCTACAAAATAAAATAAAATAAAATAAAAAAATAAAAAATTAGCCAGGTACAGTGGCACACACCTATAATCCTAGGTACTTAGGAGGCTGAGGCAGGAGGATCACTCGAGCCTAGGACTTTGAGGCTGTGGTGAGCTATCATAGTGGGCAACAGAGTGAGACCCTGTCTCTAAAAATAAGATTAATTAAATTTAAAAAATAAGATCTTACTGAAAGAGACAAGGTAGAGCAATAAATTTTAAGTTAGATATTGTTTCTGGCAATTGTCTTAGTTCAGGCTGCTATAACTAAGTACCATAGACAGGAGGATTACAAACAACAGAAATTTATTTCTCACAGTTCTGCCGGTTGCAAGTGTGACATCAGGGTACAAGAATGGTTAGGTTCTGTTGAGGGCCCTCTTATGGGTTGTGAACTGTTTTTCTGTTACATACTCACATGGTAGAAAGAGAGCAAGAGAGCTCTCTGGCGTCCCTTTCATAAGGACTCTAATCCAATTCATGAGGGGTCCACCTTCATGACCTAATAACTTGCCAAAGGCTCCACCATATCCTTATACCATCACTTTAGGTATTCTAGAGTCACCAGAATTTCTGGAGCCATTGCACACATTTTTACAACATTTATTTTTGTAAACACAAAAATTACTGTGTCAAAACTAAGGTGGCAGCTATAAAAATGGAAGTTTAAATTAACTATGGGAAAGTGATTTCAAATGATACTATCATCTATTCTAAGCCACAGAAATGCAGGTCCAAGGCAATAAATAGAATCACCAAAAGAAACTGGCAAGTCAGGTCTTGATAATAAGTTCTATCCGAGGGAATCAACAAAATTCAAGGGGCAGTAAGATTGATTCCGACTGTTTATGGAAAGGTGAGGTAAATTTCACTGAAGAGGAAATATGGCAGGGTAGAAAGTATACATGGCTAAACCGAAGACTTCAGCAACTGTGCTGGCCTTGCCACTGAGGAGAAGGATAGAACAGCTGAAGAACTAAAAGATAAAAGAAGCCAACAAAAAGCCACCACCACCACAACAAACACCAAGCTTTACCACACTGAAGACTGGCTGTGGAGGGTAAAATATCCAAAGGAACTACATGCGTGTTGGTTTCAGGTAAAGGCAAAAGGCTAAGGAAGGGAACTGCAGATTTAGGAAATGCTCTAAACTACTTTCAACAACAATAGCAACAACAACAAAAAGGCTCATCTGTCAGTTTAACTAAATTACACAGAGCGAAGGTATAGGATTCACAATTAATTCATTCCAAGGGACTACAGACTTTTGCCAAAGTGAGAGGAAAAGATGAGGCCTTGGTAGTGCTGAGCGAGGTGCAGGGGATCCCCAGGCAATTTGGAAACTTGAGGTTAAAAAAAGCAAAGACGATAAAAAATAACTGGAGGGACTATTTCCCAGAGAGGTGACACTTCCACCTCTACTTTTGCCAGCTGTCCTGGTTCTGCCCATCCTGACTTGGCTCCTAGTTGTGTGGTCCTGGATATCCAAGGTCATCAACCTCCTGAACAACTGGTTTCTTTAGGCTCAGTTGGATCATCAAGTTGCTCTGCTGCACACAGAGCTCAGGAAGTTCAATTCTAGTCTTAAGACTGAAAATCTTTCTCCATCTATTGTCTCTGCATTTGGGGGGAATGTGTTTGGAACCCACACACACCCTCGAATGCAGAGACATATATAGAGAAAAAGACATGGAAACACACAGAGAGAAATGGAGAGGAATTTATCCATTCTCCTTGATGGAAAAAAGTTTAGCTTCTTCCTTCCTGGAAGAGGCTAAATGTTAACAAGGTCATCAACGGGACTCAAAACAAATAACATACTGACCATCTTCCACAGGTGAGGCAGAGTTATTAGGCTCAGAGAAAAAGAAAAAAAAAAAAAGGCATAGGGCACATTTATTGTTCCTTGTTTCAAAGCAGTTAAGTTGCTTTATTTCCTAATCAGACAGGAGACAATGCTTCAACTCCCTAGCGTGACTAAGGATGTAGATTTAGAAAAACACATGTAATAGAGTCGTACGGAACTACCCCAGCTTTCCTTTTCTCGTGATCACCAAAGAAGTCTCACAGAAGATTCTGCAGCAAATAGGAGTCCTTTTATGCATACAAACACTTTTATTCATTTACTGTTGCCCATTTGCTGGGTGGATTTCACGCAATCTCAGTGGAATCTACAAGGGACCCCAGAAAATCACACATGTGCACAGAGCCTCTTAAAAATCACTCTGTCTTAGATTTCCTATGGATTAGAACTTCTGGAAAGGGGGACAGTGTAAGGTCATCTTCCCTATAGACACCACTTAGAATCCTGCATATCCACGTTTGAGACCAAGATGGCATCATCTTAGAAGGGCAGCTAGGTTTTGCTCCTCTCTGTACTTTCCTAACTGGGAAAAACAAGTTCAAAACTCCATATTAACTGGGGTCACTCTGATGCCATAAATCCAACCCAAACAGTTTTAAAAGAATGAAAAAAAAAAAAAAAGAATGAAACCCTTTGTGCATTCTTGTAATGGCAGGATAGAGGACCCTTGCTAAAAGACCTCTCTGAAACCGCAGAAATTTAACTTAAAACACTGAGTATTTAACTTTATTTTCTATTACACTCCTACGACTGGTTTCCCAATCAGATCATGTTTGCTTTTAGGTGTTTGCTCAGTGCCAAGAGGTGGTTAAGATGGCTGACGAGCACCAAGCCACTCAGGACCACTAGGCCAGTCTATTCATTGTGTTAGATACCCTGAGCAAATTATCTCATCAATCCCCGTCTGTTTCCCAATCCGTAAGACAGGTCAGTAAAGATTCAGTTAGCATGCTCTTAACAAATGAAGCTCTTTGTTGTTATTATTATTGTGCATTACTGTTTTAGTCTGGGCTTCCTCAAAAAGCAGACTCTAAGACAAGGGTCCCTGTGGAAGTCACTTATTTGGGAGGTGACCAATACACTGACTGGGGAGTAGGGAAGCACGACAGGAATGGCAAGATGTAAAAAAATAAATAAATACCTACACGTATATACGTAGAGAGACAGAAAATATATATATATTCTCAAAAGAGCTATCACTGTGAATGACTGGAGCTTAATCTCACTGGGGAACTCTGAGAGCTGGAATAGATATAGATATAGAAATAGATACAGACATAGATATAGATATAGATATAGATATAGATATATAGATATGGCTCAGTGTTATGCCCACAGGGCAAGGGAGTCTGCCTTGACTCTCTGTCATTGCCACGTTACCACAGAAGGCAAAAAGGATATCGGGGCGAGAGAAAGCACTTGATCAAAGAAATGTAGGGTCTGGAGGCTAGAAGCCTGCTGGAATGTCCCCTAAGGGCAAGGGGATGTGGGCAGAGCCTGAGGGCAATGCTACCATGGCACCTTAGCTTGAGACACACACCTGCCTCCACCAACCCATGCAATTCCTTCCCAATCCTCAAAGCCAGCTCCCGACCTGACTCCCTCCTGACAGGCTCCCTGCCCATGCCAGTGCTCACTAACCTCCCAAATGCTTCCTGCACATATGCTCGCTCCACCGGTGCCAGCAGGATTCACCAGGGAACCTTCATCATCTCTTCCAAATGGTGTGTTTTCCTTATACATTGGAGCTTAAGAGCATACAATCTGGAACCTAAATTGGTCCTACTGACTGGCTTTAGCTTTAAGAGCTATGTGACCTTGCCCACGTCACTTAATCTATGTCTCAGTTTCCCACCATGTAAGATGGAGTAGTAATAATAGCTAAACCTGATTCTAAAGTTCTTATACAAACTAAATGACCTAAAACACTGAGATTTTTAGATAATGCCGGGCATACAGTAATCACTCAATAAATCACAGCTACTTTTTAATGACTGAAAAAGAAATCCCATTTTGCTACTGATTGATAGTTATTCTAAAATACAAAAAGTCAAACCACCAGCCAAAGTGACATACAACCACATTACTAGTTAATCTGTAGAACTGCTCTCAAACTTTACGTGATTACCTTATGCAATCCTCTAAACTTTATAAAGTAGGTATTATTATTAACCATTTTATAGATGAGCAGGGATTTTAATCAAAATAATCTAGCTCCCAAGGCTCTGTCCTTAAAATGAAATTGTGGTCCAGTTTGTCTGCAGAAAAGAGTTCTTAATTCTCAAGCTAGTCTACACTCAGACTCAGCAACTCACCAAAATTACCATTTAAGCATCCCTACTGGTTACTGCCTTTAGTGGCTTCCAGTAAGTTGATCTTGGCTGATTCTTTAAATGAGCCTTTCAGATTTCGGGGTGGTGATTTGACTTGTGACCTCAATTATCTGAGGGATCTAAGGAAAGTATTTGATTTTTCAGTTTGTCCAGCTTTTTTTATTGTGACGATGATGACTTCTAGTATCTTTATGCATCAGAGCTGAGACCAGAAGTTACCCCCAATTGTCTACTAGTAAGATATGACACTTTGACTACCAAAAAATTAGGGAGGACATCATCTCGGCATAAGGAATAGTTTTTCCCAAGAAAGGTATCTGGTGACTTCCATTACACGTTAAAATATTCATGAATTTTTAAAACATTTCAAATATAGAAAATCTCACTATGTAAAACTTATATTCTACATCAATTGTAACTGTTTTCTTGAGGACAAGTCAATTTGTAGATCTATATAGCATAGAATACTATAGAGAATAGTACCAAGTAATGTTCAAATACCCAACCTATTTTGGTAATTGTTATCACAGTCACAGCCAAAAAAGAAAAACAAAAAGAAAAGAAAAGAAAAAAAATCAGTTTTAAAAATCAAGTTTTTTTAAAAAAGTAACAATAATCCAAATTTCATTTTTCTCATCTTAGAATGTATTCTATGTAAATAGAAAAGCACCCACACCTTCTCCAACTTTATCCTACCAGGGCCAGCCATCTGGCTGGCTAGGATTCTGGCTGGGAGGACTTCAGGGGGTCGGGGAGTTGCAAGGCATTCCATCTTGGCTTTCCTTCACCCCCAGGCCCTACCCTGCAAAGCAAGGATTACTCTGAGAGAGAAGTCACAGAGAGGCAAAAACTGCTTTTCTACCTTTTAAGAATTACTAGTATAAAGGATCACTGTCCCTGTGTTTTGCCAGATCACTGGAAGCTGCATGGTCAGTTCATATCATGTTTTCTTTGTAGAATGATGTTTGCGGAGATATAATCTAATATTAGAGGCCTTGACATAGGTCTCACCCAAAGAATCATCTTTATATTGTTGTGAAGCACCATTCAGACAATGTTTCTCATGCAAAATCTCATCAGAGCTAGAAAAAGCTTAAGTCTGCCTAGTAAATGAATATGCTTCCCTCTGCTGAAAGCCACTCAACCATTTGGGTTGGTGTTTTCTTTCTTTACTACAAGCTTGTGTCTTATGTCACCTAAAACAGATACTTTTTGGAAATGGGCAAATAATGTAAAAATACACATCAATATTGAAAATGTTAAGTCAATCTAATTCAGAGAAAACCTTAGGGAAGTTTCCTCACCCCAGTCAGGCTTTGAAAGATAAAAAGTGGATGAAAGAAAGGTATTTTAAAGAAAGAAAATAGCATGTATGTACTGTTACCGTAGAGACATAAAATACAATAATGTTTAGGGATATAGAAGTAATTAGTATGCTCCATTCTGCTCTGCTATAATGCTTGTTTTGAAATGAAAAAATTTGCTCAAATGCAACTTGTATATTAGGAAATAATTTGAGCAAAAGCACAAATTTCACTTTTGATGCATGCAGAAAATTGCACCCTGCTGAGGCAAACTGCACAGAAATTCACAAAATGAACAATTTTATACATTTCAAACATCTATCAGTTACCCCAGTTCAGAGTACATTATAAGCTACACCTATCCACACATGCAGTTAACAACTTTCCATCCACTACTTGACAAAACCTTCCTTCCACTACTTGACAAAAATTCCTAAGATGCAATCCTGACAACTACTTCCACAAGCAAAGGTCAGGACTTTTGAAGGTAAAATGCCATATTTACTTACATTCATAGTACTTACATATTTTTTAACCATTTAATAATGGCTGGTTGTCAGTCATTATTATCCCACTTCTACTGCATGTTCTCCATGTTTTACTCTTACACTTCCATTCCCTTTTTTTTTTTTTTTTTTGAGATGGCGTTTCACTCTTGTTGCCCAGGCTGGAGTGCAATGGCACAATCTCAGCTCACTGCAACCACCACATCCCAGGTTCAAGCAATTCTCCTGCCTCAGCCTCCTGAGTAGCTGGGACTACAGGTGCTCGCCACCACGCCTGGTTAATTTTTGCAGTTTTAGTAGAGAAAAGGTTTCACCATGTTGGCCAGGCTGGTCTTGAACTCCTGACTGGAGGTGATCCACCCGCCTCGGCCTCCCAAAGTGCTAGGATTACAGGTGTGAGCCACCGCACTCGGCCTACACTTCCATTCTTTAATCAAACCTACAAAAGTTAGAAGTTCTCCTTACTCAAATATTCAATATACCACATGCTTTTAATTTTCTCAGACAAATCAGAATTAGAGGGAATAAATTCTCTATCAAATATGCCCCTATTTTTCTTCTGATTTCTCTATCAAAAGTTGTGTTACTATCCTTCATACAAACTTTAAAAATGAGATTCATTTAATTTTGGCATTTGTTTACTTGACTGTATGTCCTAAATGTGCCAAGGTTTCATGTCTGATTATAGTTATTCAAGGACACAAGCAACATTTACATTTGGCCAGATGCTTTCAGTAAGATAAGTAAGTATAATATTCACTGTGAGTATATAATCCTGACCACCAATTTCAACAAAGAAGTAATGGAAAAATAAAAACAAGAACCCAAGATCAGATGTTCTGACAACACATGCAGCTCAATGAACAAACTGCATTTACATTCATTGCGCATGTTTCACTTCCAGACAGCACACAAGGTCAAACTACTAACTGTCAGTTACAATAAGCTTCTAAACTGCTGGTCAATTACCTGGTTAATAACAAAAGACAAGGCTATGACATCATTACAGTTATAATTAATTTACACAGATCAGCTTCCTGTTAATCAAATATATCTTTAAAAGCATTTAATTATTTTTCACCTAGAAAGCAACATTCAGCTTTGTTAAATGAAAAGCAATCTTGTTGAATTCAACACGAAAGGCTGTCAGGCTGCTCTAAGACGTAAAAAATAAACGGCTTCACAGGGCACACTGCTGCAATACAGGAGCTGTTGCCACATTCACAGCAAACAGAAGCACAAGATGATGGATAATACAACACATGTTAACAGTTTCAGAATATAAAGAAGTTGTCAGGAAACTGAAAGTAAAGAGATGGGCTTTGGGAAAAGAAATGTCCCAGTGCTTTTTGCCAAAATTATATACAGGGGTAGCAATATTAACATATGCAGTATAAGACAGCAGTTAAGGGCATGGTCCTTGGCTCTGCGCCACGTGCCCTTAGGAAAGTTAACCTTCAGAATTTCACTTGTAAAAGAAGATAACATAGGCTCATTTGGTTTCACAAGGATTAAATGGGATTATGTATATATATTTATTACACAAAATTACAAATTGTGACATGATAGTGGTTTTGCCCATATAAACAAATAAGACTTAAAATAGTTTTAAAATGTTTTTGACAACATAGTAACTAATTAACATTTTCCATGACTTTGTGACCCTACATTTTAAAACTGCATAATGTGATTAAATTACACATACATTTTTTTAAAAGTATAACAAATACAGAGAAGCAACCTGAAAGCAGAAATTATGTTTTCATTTAAATAAGCTTTATGTAAAATCTCAAACCAGGATCTCTGTCAAGATTATCTGATGATTTGAGAATTTAATGAGCCTCCATTTCAGGAGGAAAAAAAAAAGTCAGCATCAGCTGGCAAAATTCTTTCTCCACCTTTTAGAAGTGTTACATAGCATAAACGAAAATGATTAGACTATATTTATACATAAAAAAATGGCTAAAAAATGAAACTACCAGATTTTGTATATAACCTTAAATTTCGCTCTACTGCTAGGTGAATTAGTGCCAACTCCAATTCTGACCCATCGCCATTTATGATTTCCAGTATCAATCATAAGCCAGTTTCTTCTCTCAGAGACCACAAGGTTTAGTGTAATGAGGGCTCATTAAAGTTCTCCAACTGACAGCCCTTCAGACCTAGGTTTTTAAACCAGGAGGCACACAGGGAACAGCAATGCCAGCATCCCATGATCGCTGCTTCAATAGGATTTAAATAGCTCCATTCTCAGGTTTACTCTGCACCAGATTTCTTTGTCTACCTAAAGTCAATGAAAAAACGAGAGCTACCACCGCTCCCTGCTCCCATTTAAATTAATCTGTGTAAGAAATGTTTGTGAATTATTTATGTAACTGAAGTCTTCCCTGCACAACAACTAGTGAAAAGAGGGAAAAAGCACGCCACGCTTCAAATATATGTTATATTACCACAAACCACATGGGATGTCCACAAATTATTAAGTGATAGGGAACAGCTCAGGGCTTTTTGCCTGCATAGCATCAATACTTCATTCCTTCAGTAACAGGAATCTGTCTCTCACTCCCACTGGATGTGGTCTTCGGTGGGGGGCAGGGGCGGGGGGGCAGCTATCAATCAAGGGTGCCATTTCTAATACTGGTCCAAGGTGATAGTGACCAAAGTTGGAATAATAACTATTTCCCTGGAATTTAAAACTTGTGCTGAGAAACTATGTGATCAACAACTTTTGGAGCTGGTTCTCAGAGCGTTAATTTGAAGAGTTTTCCAGATCTACCAAGTCTCCCCAAACCTCAAGAGCTCACTTAGCTGCTAACCTTTATGCACATAAACTAGAAAATCCAGAGGAAATGGCTAAATTCCTGGACTCATACACCCTCCCAAGACTGAACTAGGAAGAAATTGAATCCCTGAATAGACTAACAATGAGTTCTGAAATTGAAACAGTAACAAATAGCCTACCAACCAAAAAAAGGCCAGGACCAGATGGATTCATAGCTGAATTCTACCAGGGTACAAAGAAGAGCAGGTACTATTCCTGCTGAAACTATTCCAAACAATCAAAAAGGAAGGACTCCTCCCTAACTTCTTCTATGAAGCCAGCATTATGCTGATACCAAAACCTGGCAGAGATACAACAACCAAAAAGAAAACTTCAGGCCAATATCCTTGATGAACATCAATGCAAAAATCCTTAACAAAATACTGACAAACTGCATCCACCAGCACATCAAAAAGCTTATCTACCTTGATCAAGTTGGCTTCATCCCGGGATGCCAGGTTGGTTCAACATACACAAATCAATAAATGTGATTTATCACATAAACAGAACTAAAGACAGAAACCACATGACTATCTCAATTGATGCAGAAAAGGCCTTCGATAAAATTCAACATCCCTTCATATTAAAAACTCTCAAAAAACTAGGGATTAAAGGCACTTACCTCAAAATAATAAGAGCCATATATGACACAGGCACATACCTCAAAATAATAACAGCCATATATGACAAAGGCACATACCTCAAAATAACAAGAGCCATATATGACAAACCCACAGCCAATATCATACTGAATGGGCAAAAGCTAGAAGCATTCCCCCTGAAAACCAGCACAAGACAAGGATGCCCTCTCTCACCACTCCTATTCAGCATAGTATTGGAAGTTCTGGCCAGCACAATCAGGCAAGAGAAAGAAATAAAGGGTATTCAAAAAGAAGAGAGGAAGTGAAATTACCTTTGTTTGCAGATGACATGATCCTATACCTAGACAACCCCATCGTGTCAGCCCAAAAGCTTCTTAAGCTGATAAGCAACTTAAGCAAAGTCTCAGGATACAAAAATCAATGTGCAAAAATTGCTAGTATTCCTATACACCAACACCAGGCAATCAGAGAGCCAAATCATAAATGAACTCCCATTCACAATTGCTACAAAAAGAATAAAATACCTAGGAATACAGCCAACAAGGGAAGTGAAAGACCTCTTCAAGAAGAACTACAAACCACTGCTCAAAGAAATCAGAGAGGACACAAACAAATGGAAAAATATTCCATGATCATGAACAGAAAGAATCAATATCATGAAAATGGCCATACTGCCCAAAGTAATTTATAGATTTAATGCTATTCCCACTAAACTTCCATTGACATTCTTCACAGATTTAGATAAAACTATTTTATGGAATCAAAAAGAGCCCAAGTAGCCAAGACAATTCTAAGCAAAAAGAACAAAGCTGGAGGCATCACACTACCAGACTTCAAACTATACTAAAAGGCTACAGTAACCAAAACAGCCATGGTACTGGTACAAGAACAGATACATAGACAGATGGAACAAATTAGAGAACTCAGAAACGAGACCACACACCTATAACCATCTGATCTTTGACAAACCTGACAAAACAACAAATAGAGAAAGGATTCCCTATTTAATAAATGGTGCTCAGAGAAATGGGTAGCCATATGCAGAAAACTGAAACCTTATATCACACACAAAAATTAACTCACGTTGAAGTAAAGACTTAAATGTCAAACTCAAAACTATAATACCCTAGAAGAAAATCTAGGCAATACGATTCAGGACATAGGTATGGGCAAAGATTTCATGATGAAAACACAGAAAGCAATTGTAACAGAGGCAAAAATAGATGGGACCTGATTAAACTAAAGAGTTTAATCAGCAAAAGAAACTATCATCAGAATGAACAGACAACCTACAGAATGGGAAAAATTTTTACAATCTATCCATCTGACAAAGGTTTAATATCGAGTCTACAAAGAACTTTAATTTAGGAGAAAAAAACAACCCCATTAAAAAGTGGGCAAAGGACATGAACAGACACTTTTCAAAAGAAAACATACACGCAGCCATGAAACATATGAAAAAAAGCTGAACATCACTGATCATTAGAGAAATGCAAATCAAAACCACAGTGGGATACTATCTCATGCCAGCCAGAATGGGTATTATTAAAAAGTCAAAAAACAACAAATGCTGGCGAGGTTGCAGAGAAAACAGAATGCTACTACAGTGTTGGTGGAAATATAAGTTAGTTCAACCATTGCATAAGACAGACTGGCGATTCCTAAAGACCTAGAGGTAGAAATACCATTTGACCCAGCATTCCCATTACTGGGTATATACCCAAAGGAATAGAAATCATTCCATTGTAAAGATACGTGCATGCATATGTTCAATGCGGCACTATTCATAATAGCAAAAACATGGAATTGACCTAAACGCCCATCAATGACAGATGGATAAAGAAGATGTTGTACATATGGAATATTATGCAGCCATACAAAGGAATGAAAGCATGTCCTTTGCAGGGACATGGATAAAGCTAGAAGTCATTATCCTCAGCAAATTAACATGGGAACAGAAAAGCAAACACTGCATGTTTTCACTTATAACCGGGAGCCAGATGATGAGAACACAAGGATATATGGCGGGGGACCACCACACACTGGGGCCTGTCAGGGAGGTGTGGTAGGCAGGGAAGAAACAATAGCTAATGGATGTGGGGCTTAATACCTAGGTGACTGGATGATTTATGCAGCAAACCACCATGGCACATATTTACCTATGTAACAAACCTGCACATCCCACACATGTACCCTTGAACTTAAAAGCTGAAGAAAAAAAAATTAGCTGGGTGTGGTGGCACATGTCTGTAGTCCCAGCTACTTGGGAGGCTCACGTGGGAGGATCAACTGAGCCCAAGAGGTCCCGGCTGCAGTGAGTCAAGATCACACCACTGCACTCCAACCTGGGTAACAGAGTGAGACTCTGTCTCAAAAAAATAAATAAATGAATGAAAAATGAATATGCCTTGAAAGAAAAAAAAGAAATTTCCTTCAATATGTTAGGATAAGGGAACTACATGGGCAGTGTGCACAAAACTCATTCCTCGACTTGTTCAAATTTAGAATCATAACTGCTTCATTGCAACACACATAATTGCAATATTGCTGGTATCAGTAATATATTTTTTAAAAAAAGGTAGTGAAATTTTTTTCACAGTATTGCCCAAGAGACTTTTTACTCAAGGAAAAAAAACCCAAATTATATGTAGTTGCCAAAACACATATATACACACACAAGTCCACACACACACACCCCCTATATATTATTTATAAAACTGAAGTCATTGTAAGTAACATTTATATTTATTTCATTCATTACTATTCTGATATTGTGACTTTGCATTAAAAATGCATAAGCAAGTTAACACCTGGAGAAACAGCTGTTGGTGTAATGACAACACTCTTGGAGCTAATGCCAGAAGATCTGGGGTCAAATATGGATGCCATTGTATACTAGTATGTGGCCTTGGGCAAATCATATAATCGGTACTGTAGAGCTTCTGTTTCTTTATCCATAGACGGAAAAAAATTCCACTTACATCCTAGAATCACCATCAAGAATAGATGAAATAGGGTATTATATTAAAGCGTGTAGCACATCACCAAAGTTTTTCACTCTCCTTTCCTCTCCTTAATCAGCCTTTCCTGCCCTTAGAACTAGATTCTATTGCTGTGTAATTATGAGGTGCATGTAACAATGTCCAAGAAACTAGATGAAGTAACTTCAACATGCAAACCTGAATGCATACATTGTTAGTTGGCCATCACCTAGATCCCAAAGGGCTCTTGCCCACTATCTGTTGCTTCCCAGAAATTTGATAGATTTTCTTCCCTGAATACAGCCAAAATTATCTATGGGCTTTCCAATATCACCATCATGATACTGCCACAAAGCAGCTGGTTGATTGAAAGTAACTCCCCCTCCCCCAAGCTCCAGCTGTCACCAGGAAATCCTCTTCGATGTGTGAAAAAGACAATGTAATATCACTATCACTGTTAATAACAATCTAACAAATACTTAAAATTTGAAATTGTTTTTCTTATGAAGGCTCATTAACTGAAAATTAACTCTCTATAAAAAAAACACTTTATCATATAAATATAGAGAAGTTGCTTCCATACAACAAAAAAATGACAGGGCTATAAACACAAGTAATACATTTCCTTTGACTCCCTGTTTCTTTTTCCCTGAGTCATTTGTAATCCTAAACAACAGTCAGTTAAAATGCCAAATAACTTTAAATAGTGATACAGCTGTCACAACTTGGAGGGATTTTTTTAAAAGCTAATTCCTCAAAAAAGAGCACAGAATCCTACTTTGTAAAATATGGGTCAGGTGGATTTTTTTTTCTCAATAATCACTCACTCCCCTGCATGAGAAGCCATCCATATGGTGACATGGCGACAACCTTGGAAACTGTCTTTAGAACAACTTTGTGAATCCCACTTACCAGAATTCTTAATACCATTACTTTTTAGGTATAGCTCATGCCCTGAGGATTTCTGCTCTACCACAGAGCTTCAAGTTCAGCTCCTCACAATCCTAGGTTCCCTAGGCACACCTCCTAGCATCGCTGCCAAGGACCGAGAGCCTGTGCCCTTCAACCTCACTGCTCTTAAAGCTTCTCGGCTCCTGAGTTTTACAGATAAGATTCTGTAAGAGGCTCCCTGTTGAAAAAAGATATGAGGACCACTGCTTACATGGCTATAATTGTAACATAAAAGGAAATCTACCTTTTAAAGAATCGCTTGTTTTTAATAGATTTTTTAAACAACGTTTACATATATATGTATCTAATTTTCCATAAATGTATAATTTCCTTTTATACTTGGTCCCCACCCCCATATTCCAATATACTGACAAATAAACATTATGACCTAGTGTGAGTCCTTTCAAGTATTTTCTGCACTCATACATTCATATGCAATATATACACACAAAAATACATGTAAGAATTTTGTTATCCCTTATTAAAAATGGACTGTAAAACTTTTCACTTTGCTATTAAGAACTTGTGTTTTTGGCCGGGCGCGGTGGCTCAAGCCTGTAATCCCAGCACTTTGGGAGGCCGAGACGGGTGGATCACGAGGTCAGGAGATCGAGACCATCCTGAGCTACACGGTGAAACCCCGTCTCTACTAAAGTACAAAAAACTAGCCGGGCGAGATGGCGGGCGCCTGTAGTCCCAGCTACTCGGGAGGCTGAGGCAGGAGAATGGCGGGAACCCGGGAGGCGGAGCTTGCAGTGAGCCGAGATCGCGCCACTGCACTCCAGCCTGGGCGACAGAGCTAGACTCCGTCTCCAAAAAAAAAAAAAAAAAAAAGAACTTGTGTTTTTAAAAAATATTAGCAATTTCAGGGCTAACAGCATTTTCTCATCCTTTGATGCATACCTTCAGTGAGGTCTCATTTCCTGTGACAGTGTCCCCTTCTCTAGCTGACTGTCCCCATTAACTAACTGAAGATACTTTGTTACTCATCCCCTGACCTTTGGATGTTTACCTTCCTGTAAACATCCAAAACAATTGCTAGAAGTTGCTGTTACAGTGATAAAACTGAAGATGGTATTTTTCCACGTTAAAGTTTCAACTTTTTTCAAGTGTTTTTTCTCATTCACAATAACGTGAAAGCTTTGACTCCATTTCAGCATTTTATGGTTAAAAAGAAAAGCAGTGCAGTTAGGTAATAAAATTACCTCATTTATAAAAATATTACAAAATGAATGGCATAAAGTTAGGTTTGAGGTGACAAATACCTTTTTTCCCTTTGTCCGACACATACTTACTGAGCCTCTGTACCTAAAACATGTTTTATGCGTTATTTCATTTAATTCAATGGCCTGCAGTAGCACATCCTGACTCCTACTTTACAGAAATTCAAGTGGGGAGGATGTTAATTTGCCTAAGGGACTCAATCACTAAGTAGCAGACGCAAGATTCAGAGCAGAAAGACTTGTCTGACCCAAAACCACGGATAGCGATCTGCCTCTCCGATAGGGAGAACAACAACAACAACAACAAAATTTGATGCCTTTGAAAAATAAACATTTCATGATGGGGCAGTGCCAATTTGGCGGCAGAGCTAACGAAATTATTTCCAGAATAATCCATCCAAAGTGACTCATGTTTCACCTGAAAACTCTCAATATCCAGGAGCCATGGTGTAGCCTTGGGAGCAGTGTGCTCTAATCAAAACATGTGTAGGCCACGGTTTGGCACTGACCTTCTCAACATTGCAGTGAACGTAGCCTTTAGAGCAGCTGCTTTAAATCTTGAATATTTCTTTTTCCCCCTACAATGGGCCCCTGAAGGAATTAAAGTTGTAAGAAAACACTGCACCTAAAAAACACAGCAGGTTGAGGGCACTCCTGTGATCCTTCCTGAAAAGGGAGGTATCTAAAGTAGACATGAGATCTTTGCTACCGTGCAGCTGTATGACATATGGGAAACAAAGATAAGGACAGAAACATCTTCAGCCTTGGATTCTGCTTGCAAGTCACTATGTCACAATACTTCTCAACTCCAAAACTAGTGCTTACCTCTGGTCTCTACCAAATTCTGGGTCAAACAAGGTATAACTAAAATGAAGACGAGGCAGGTGTATCACCTGAGGTCAGGAGTTCGAGACCACTTGGCAAACACCTCTACTAAAAATGCAAAAATTAGCTGGGAGTGGTGGCAGACACCTGTAATCCCAGCTACTTGGGAGGCTGAGGCAGGAGAATCGCTTAAACCCGGGAGGAAGAAGTTACAGTGAGCCCAGATCGCACCACTGCACTCCAGCATGGGCGGCAGAAAGAGACTCTGTCTCCAAATAAACAAATAAAACTGAAGAGCTCAGAAGGTCAACGAATTAAAAACTACTCAACATAAATACTAACGTTATTCTTAAAAATCCCACAACCACAATAGCATTAGTATGTACTGCTTTAACTTTTAACTGAACATCCTGCATCCAACAACCTTGACTACACAGAATTGAGAATCCCGAGGTAAACAAAATACCCTCTAAGCAGTGGTCCCAATATCCATGCACTACAACTCGTATCTACCCCGCTGAAGAATCCTTCCAGCACAAACTATGTACTTACTTTATGCAGTTCTAGTAAGTTATTTAATAACATCTTTGGGGGTTTTCTATGTGTTTGGTGTTAAACATTTTTCTTGCATCTTCATATTCCTGCCCTGTGAGGTAACATGTCCAAGTTTCTCCATCTAGGAATTACTTCAATTCAAATTCCTTTATATGTGACTCCACAATGGGTTTTATCACTACGCCAGTAATTCTCAAACTTTAGCATCCAGGTGCACTGGTATCAATTGGAAGGCTTGTTAAAACATATTTCTGATTCAGTAAGTTTGGGGTAAGATCCCAAAATGTGCATTTCCAAAAAGTTCCCAAGTGATGCTGATGCTAGTGTCCTATTGGGACTATTTAGAAATCAACGCACTTCTATTCTCCTTTGAAAGAATACTTGCTTTCCACAGCGATGGCAGGCCCGCCAGCAAATCAGAAGACTTTAAAGTTCATTAGAACCACCTCAAGAAGACACACAAATGTGAGAAATTAGATAAAGCCTTCTAACAAGCAATTTCAAAGGGAGAAAAAAAAAAAAAGTCTGGGAGTCACTGAGTGTACTGCAAGGAGACCTAAACACCTCGATAACTGAATCATAAGTAGGCAGGCAATCATTCATTTTGACAGTAACGCTGAGTCTTCAAAAGAGTTTATGCTCAGTTTAGAAAAACAAATAAGGCTGTGATCCGTTTCTTGCAAACGTTTATCCAAAGGTTTTTAGGTTTGGGCAGAAAGGGTTTTACTTTGGTGAATTTTTTGTCCCCTAATAAAAGTTATTACTGCGGTGAGGGTTAAGCTTGTTCTGAGAAGCTGAAAGCTGTCCCGAGAGCACCTGAAACTGCACGCTCTGCTGCTGACGCAACTTCACTTCAAACTTTCTGCTTTCAAAAGGAACCCTTTAAATTTGCTCAGCCCTTTAAAACTCGAGAACCCTTTAAACTCGCCCTTCCTCCGAGTGTGGGCACGTCGTTCCCGTGCGGTCCGGCGGAGAAGGGGCAAAGTCGACAGGACCCCGGCGGAGTTGCCCCAGGAAACGCCCTCCCCGCTCTCGAACTTGCCCCGGACGGGGAGGCTGTGCCTCCAACCCTGCCATGCCTCCCTCGCCCTAGCCCCCTGGGAGGCGCCGACCTCCGCCCAGCAGCCCCTGCCCGGCGGCCAACTCCCGCGGCCAGGGAAAACAGGGAGAGACGCCTCTCAGAACCGACGACAGGAGCCGGACCAAACAGACGCGGAAACTCACGCTCTCTACGACCCGCCTGCGTCCTCACGTCTTCGCGCGCACGTGCGTCATCACGCACGTTCCCGATTCCCGGGCGTTCCCGGTTCCTCGGGGCCGGTACGGGAGGGGAGGGCCCTAAAGCGGACGGCTTGGCCATGGCGCATGCCCAGTTGTGCGCGCCCGCGCTCTGCCGTCTGCGGGCAGCGTGCGGCGGCACTGCCCCGAGGGGGCTGCGAGGGCATGGTGGGGCAGGACCATTGCAGAGCGCAGTAAGGAGACTGTGCACCCTCTCCCTGTCTTCCAAGCTCCACGTGAAGTGTGGATAACAATACTCCTTACTGCCATAAATAGCCACTGGCTGCTCACAACGCGTAAAGCAAACAAGCGACCTGCGTTCAAGGGACCCGACGACGAGGGGAGAAGCAGCGAGTGGGTCCCGCCGCCTTCCCCAGCGGGAGCCTCTGCCCAGATTCTCTGCCGGGAAGCTTCGTCCTTCTGGGCCCCAGCGCAGCCGCAGGCTGGGTAGCCGCTGCCTGGAAGGGTCAGATACCGCCTGTTAGGCGGAGGGTGGGAAAGACACTCTCCCGCTTCAGGAGCTATCTGCAGACGGCGAGAGGGCGGTTTATCGCAGAGTCCCAGAGCCAGCCAGAAGGTTGCGGGTACACCTTTCACTCCCAGAAGCTTGGGTCTGGGACTGCACCACGCAGCGTTTGCCCATTTTGAGGGCTTTAGGTGTTTCGTATTTCAGTTAATAGAATTTCGATTACTAGATCATTTGATACCATTTTAATTGTTTGCTATCGGGAGCAAGTTTTATGTTCAGCTGTAGGAGTCAGGCTAAGTTAAATGTTGCAATGCTATGTCTATTTAATATGATATGAAAAAACTCTCTTACAGCTGGGCACGGTAACACTCCTGTAATCCCCGCACTTTGGGAGGTCGAGGCAGGAGGATCGCTTGAGCTCCGGAGTTTGAGACCAGCCTGGACAACGTAGTGAGACCTTGTCTCTATTTAAAAAACAACAACAGGCCTGGCGGGGTGGCTCACGCCTGTAGTCCCAGCACTTTGGGAGGCTGAAGCGGGCGGATCACCTGAGGTCAGGAGTTCAAAACCAGCCTGGCCAACATGGTGAAACCCTGTGTCTACTAAAAATACAACAATTAGCCAGGCATAGTTGTGGGCGCCTGTAATGCCAGCTATTCGGGAGGCTGAGGCAGGAGAATCCTTGAACCCGGGAGGCAGAGGTTGCAGTAAGCTGAGATCTCGCCCCTGCATTCCAGCCTAGGCGACAGAGCAAGACTCCGTCTCAAAAAAAAAAAAAACAAAAAACAAAAAAAACCCACTTACTATTTGGTATGGAATTTTCTGTTAGCTAGGGTAAAGGTGCTCTTTTTCCAAGAAGGAATCCGAATATCCGAATACAGGTGGTTTAGTGTTGCTCTTTGTTTATTGGAAGTTGTAGCAGCTGTATTTAGATAGTCTGCTAAAACAAAAACTGCCTAAACCAGAAGAGTTTATCTTTTGCCATTGTGTATTAAAACTCTTCATAGGAATATTTATTTTGGAGTTTGAAATTTAAGTGAAAATGTGGCTCATGTATAGGTGTGGGTTTACATATGACTTTCAAGTGACAAAGAAAATTCTTAGCAAATTGTATGTGTTCTTTAAGACTCGTAAGTTACCCGTTTCCTAGAAAAACAATATACTCCTCCTAAAGCTCAGCTGACAATGAGAAACTGCATTTCTGGAAATGAAAAGTCAAATGAATGCGGGGAAAAGTAAATTGCCTATAGAGGTATTTTCTGTATTTCCCTAGAGGGGAAAATGTGTAATTTCTCAAAAGGAAGAAGTCCTCATTTATCCTTCTGATCCACTATCATATGAATCCATTCAATTAATATTAATCCTATCTTCTGTTCTCCATCACTCTATACACCTTTCTATAATTGCATCATTTTCTTGTCCTTATAATACATCAAATGCAGAGGTGATTTTAAGGGAGCCACAAATCGAGAAGTCTCAATTCAATAATTTCATTGAAATGTAGCAATATATAGGGACAGGAATATTCTTAGGTAATTATGTTATATTTCAAATATCAGTGAAAATTGTCATAGACATTTAAGAGGTAAAAGACATTTAATAGGTAGAAAAAAATACCTACCTTTTTAAAAATGACCTTCTCTTTTGCCCTATGTGATTTGTTGAGCAGACTGGGTTTTTTAAACGTTTTTATTGAAATGAGCATGTTGTAACATGCTCATATCCCATTTAAATTGACAAACCACTTGGATAATAATTGTATATCTTAAATATTAACATATGAAGCAATCAGCAGCAGCATCCTTTCACTGAGCAAGGCTTAAAAATACCAAAGAATCAATGCCAGAATAAATTCTTTAACTTAAAATATATGTAATCACTACATTACCATATAAAACAATGATTTCTAAATGCTGAAAAGTATGTATCTTAATGATGAGACAAGGCAACACTGCACATTGTGCATACTATGTGAGACACTGAATGGTATAAAATAAATTTTAACTTTTATCTAAGGCTTACAGGGAAAGCAGCAATACCTATGATTAAGCCACCTGACTTAAATGAGTGTTTCTAAGATGTACTTGCAGAGGAGTGGTGGTAACAACCCTAGTACAGTTCATAAATCCAGGATTGGAACTGGCAGGAAGGTAGACAAGTGTCATTCTCAGATTTCAGAACCCAGCCTGAAAGTGAGACAACATCAGGCAACAACACCATGCAACAAATACACAACTGGATCATCTTTTTAAGGGAGAAGCTTGTTTAGGTTTCTAATTGCTTTTAATGAACCAAGTATTGATTACTGTTTTACCCAAAACTGTACCAAAATATGTGTAAAGCTGATCAATTTATAGCTTTCTTGTTACAGAAAAGCTTGCAAATTAAATAATTCAGATCTCAATTTAAGAACTGTAAAAGTGAGAAACTGGTTCATGTACCATAATGATAGTAATACCAACGATACTTAACAGTAGACTATGCAGACACGAACCATAAGAGATTTGTAGTGGCTATACTAATATCAGATGAAACAGACTTTAAGAAAGAAATATTTTTTTCTTTCTTTTTTTTTTTTGAAGTGCAATGGCATAATCTTGGGTCACTTCAACCTCCACCTCCCAGATTCAAGCAATTCTCCTGCCTCAGCTTCCCGAGTAGCTGGGATTACAGGTGCCCGCCACCATGCCTGGCTAATTTTTTGTATTTTTTTTTAGTAGAGATGGGGTTTTACCATGTTGGCCAGCCCGGTCTCGAACTCCTGACCTCATGTGATCCACCCTTCTCGGCCTCCCAAATGGGATTACAGGCCAGTGTGCCTGGCCAACAAGAAATATTTCTAGAGACAGAAATTCTGTACTGATAAGAGGGTCAATACATTGGGAAGATATAACAGTTATAAATGTATATGCACCCAGTAACAGAACCCTAAATTCATGAAGCAAAAATGATTGAATTGAATAGAGAAATGTACAAACAACAGTAATTTGATATTTCAGTACCCTACTCCCAATAATGTATAGAACAACCAGGCAGAAAATCACTGAGTATGTAGAAGCCTTGAACAGGACTCTCAACCTAACTGATATGTACAGAACACTGTACTTAATGACAGCAGAATTGATGTTCTTTTTAAAAAGTATACTGGGCCAGGCGCGGTGGCTCACGTCTGTAATCCCAGCACTTTAGGAGGCCAAGGTGGGCAGATCACAAGGTCAGGAGATCGAGACCATCCTGGCTAACATGGTGAAACCCCGTCTCTACTAAAAAATACAGAAAAATTAGTCGGGCATGTCTGTACTAAAAAATACAAAAAAAATTAGCTGGGTGTGGTGGCAGGCGCCTGTAATCACAGCTACTCAGGAGACTGAGGCAGGAGAATGATGTGAACCCGGGAGGCAGAGCTTGCAGTGAGCTGAGATTGCGCCACTGCACTCCAGCCTGGGCAACAGACAGAGACGCCATCTTCAAAAAAAAAAAAAAAAAAAAAAAAGTATACTCTCCAGGATAGCCCTGTGGTAGACCATAAATAAGTCTCAGTAAATTTAAAAGAATTGGGATCATACAAAGTATTTTCTCTAGTTACAACGGAATTAAATTAGAGATTAACAATAGAAAGAAATTTGGAAAATTCCCAAATGTTTGGAAATTAGGTTACTCATGGGCCAAGGAAGAAGTACTAAAGGAAGTTAGAAAGTATTTTGAAATGAATGAAAGTGAAAATATTGAAGTCATGCACTGCAGCTAAAACAGTGATCAAAAGGGTATTTAGTCCTTTAAACACCAAGAAAAAGAGTCTCAAATCTACACTTCCACCTTGAAAACTAGAAAGGAGGAACGTAAACCTTTAGCAAAGGGAGGAAATAATTATCATATTGCAAATCAATGAAATAAGTAACAAAAATAGAGAAAATGAAAATCAAAAGTTTGTTTTTTGGAAAAAAACAGTAAAATTAATGAGCCAATACTAAACTGGCCAAAAAATTAAAAAGACCAAAATTAGGAATCAAAGCAGTACGTCACTACCAACCCAAATTAAAAGGATTGTAAGAGACTGTAAATAACCTTGTGCCAATAAATTAGACAATGCAGATAAATTGAACAAATTCCTAGACAGACACAAATTGCCAAAACTGACTCGATAGAAAATTCAAAAAGACTTCATTTTATATGGTTGTTGTTAAAAAAAAAAAAAAGGTATTACAAACTAGGTGGCGTAAGACAACAGAAATTTATTATCTCACAGTTCTAGAGACATGAAGCTCAAGATCAAAGTGTTGGCAGGGCTGTGCTCCCTCTGAAACCTAGAGGAGAGAATTCTTGTCTCTTTCCCACTGCTGGTGTTTTCAGCAACCCTTGGCCTTTCTTGGCGCTCCTTGGCTTTGTAGCTGCAGCACTTCAGTCTCTGCCTCCATCTCCACATGTGCTGTTCCCTCAACCTGCCTGTCTCCTAGAGGTTGAAGTGCCCAGCCTGCTCCAGTGTGACCTCATCTTAACGAATTACATCTGCAATGACCCTCCTTTGAAATAACATATTCTAAGGTACTGGGGGTTAGGATTTCAACACATCTTTTTGGATGACACAGTTCAAGCCATAACAGACATGTAACAAGTACAGAAAGGTAATACTTTCCACAAAGAAAATCTTCCCACAAAGAGAAGCCCAGGTCTAGATGGATTAACTGATGTCAATCCATCAAATATTTAAGGAAGACATGATACCATCATACACAAACTGTTTCTGAAAATAGAACAGTTCTCCACTTATTCTGCAAGGATGTTATTACCCCGATACCAAATTCAGACAAAGATATTACAAGATCAGCATCCCTTGTGAACATGCAAAAATTCCCAATAAAGTATTAGCAAACCAAATATGGCAATATGTATGAAGGACAGATCATATACCATGAATGCAAGCTTGACTTGACATCAAAAAAGGCCAGGTGCAGTGGCTTACATCCATAATCCCAGCACTTTGGGAAGCCAAGGTGGGAGAGTCCTTGAGCCCAGGAATTTGAGACCATCTTGGGTAAGATGGTGAGATTCTGTCTATACAAAAAATTAAATTAGCCAGGCACAGTGGCACACACCTATAGTCCCAGCTATTCAGGAGGCTGAGGTAAGGGGATCACTTGAGCTCTGTAGTTCAAGGAGCAGCAAGCTGTGATTGTGCCACTGCAGTCCAGCCTGAGTAAAGGAGATCCCACCTCTTAAAAATTCATATCTGGACACTGTGGTATGCACCTGTAGGTTCAGCTACTTAGGATGCTGAAGCAGGAGAATCACATGAGCCCAAGAATTTGAGGCTCTAGTGGGCTATGATTGCATCTTTGAGTAGCCACTGCACTCCAGACTGGGCAAAATAGCAAGACCCTCTTAGCAAAAAATTAATATAAAACACTATAGTAATAGGCTAGAGGACAAAAACCACATGATCATCTTAATCTGTTTGAGCTGCTATAACAAACATTCCATAAATTGAGTGACTTATAAACAACAGAAATCTATGTCTCAGTTCTGGAGGCTGAAAAGTTGACAAACGAAGCATCACGGGCAGTTTGTGTCTGATGAGTGCCCGCTTCCTCATAGACAGCACCCTCTTGGCCTCTCGCTGTGTCCTTACATGCTGGAAAGGAGAACTAGCTCTCTGGGGTCTCTTATAAGGGCACAGTCTCATTCATGAGAGTTTTGTCCTTATGACCTAATCCCCTCCCAAAGGCTCCACATCCTAATAACATCACCTTGGAGATTAGAATTTGAACATACAAATTTTGGGGCAACACAAACATTCAGACTATAGCATCATCTCCATAGATGTAGAAAAGCACTGTTCTAAATCCAACACGTATTTATGATAAAAGCTCTCCAGGAAGTAGGAATGACAGGGTACTCCCTCAATCTAGTAATAATAAAGGGCATCTATAAAAAAAACCTACAGTCAATATCATACATAACATAAAACACCAAAAGCTTTCCCCCTGAGATTAGAAACAAGACAAAAATGTCTGCTCTCACCACTTCTATTGAACACTGTACTGGAGGTTTCAGCTAGTGTAATAAAGGAAACGAAAGAAAAGGCATCAAATTGAATAGGAAAAAGTGAAACTCTTCATTCACAGATACCTGATCTTATATGTAGAAAATCTTAAGGAAAATACACACACACACACACACACACACACAGATAAAAACTAAAATTAATAAGTGTAAAAGTCTCAGGATACAAATTTTTTTAAAAAAACATATTTCTATATACTACAAATTAGCAGTCTGCAAATAAAATTGAGAAACCAATTTCATTCCATGTAGCATCAAAAGAATAAAATACTTAGGAATATTCAAAACAAATGTAATAAAAGAAGTGTAAGGCTTGTACACTGAAAAATACTTAACAGGGCTAAGATAAATTGACATGTCACCTTCATGGAATGGAAGCCTCAATATTGTTAAAATGACACTCTTTCTTAAACTAATGTATAAATTCAATACACAATCCCTCTCAAAATTTCAGCAGGCTATTTTGGGGTACAGACTTGATAAGCTGATCCCTATAATCTAGAATAAAAGACCTAGAATAGCCAAAACAATTTTGAAAAAGAATAAAGTTGGAGGAATTATACTACTTAATTTCAAAGTGTATTATAAAGTTATAGTAATCATGACAGTGTGCTATTGGTATAAGAATAGGCATAGAGATCAACAGAACAGAACTGAAATGACGCCCTATGTGGTCATTTGATTTTCAACAAAATTGCTAAGGCAATTTAATGGGGAAAGGATAGTCTTTTCAATAAAGAATGCTGGCAGTGTTGGATGTCTTTTTGAAAAAAACCTATGAACTTGGGCCCACACAATACCCAAAAATTAACTCCAAATGGATCATAGGCCTAAATGTAACAGCTAAAACTCTAAAATTTCTAGAAGAAATCACAAAAGAAAATCTGTGTCATCTTAGATTAGGCAAATACTTCTACATATGTTAGGAAAAGTGCAATCCACAAAGAAAAAAAAATGATAAATTGGACCTTCTCAAAATTAAAAAAGTATTTAAAAGACATTATTTAGGAAATGAAAATCACATTAGAGATTGGAAGAAAATATTTGCAAATATCTAATAGAGGATTTTCCTCTGGAATATTTAAAGTACTCTTACCAATCAAGTAGAAAACAATTCAGTTAAAAAGTGGGCAAAAGATTTGAATATATTCTTCACCAAAGAAGATATATGAGTTATAAACATGTGAAAATATTATCAACATCATTAATCATTAGGAAAATGCAAATTAAAACCACAATGAGAAACCACTCCACATTCCCTTAAGTTACTATAATAAAAAAGATGGAATTATGGCAGGAATGTGGAGAAACTGCAATACTCATACATTGCTGATGGGATTATAAAGTGGTGTGGCCACTTTGAAAAATAGTTATGCAGTTTTTTGGAAGGTTAAACATACATTTACTATACAACACAGCAATTTCACTCTTAGGAATCTACCCAAGAGAAATGAAACATATGTCCACAAAAGACTTGCATGCTAATTTTATGACAGCGTTATTCATAATAGACAAAACTATAAACAATCCAAATGCTCAACAACTGTTAATGATTAAGCAACAAAAAACAAACTACTGATTCATCCTATAATACGGATGAGCCTCAAAACCATTATGTTAGTTGAGAGAAATCAAACCCAAAGTCTACATATAGTGTGATTCCATTTATATGAAATGTTAGGAAAAGACAGATCTACAGAAACAGAAAACAGATCTTTGCTCCCAGGAGTGGGAGTAGGTTAGCTGTAAATGAGCATGAGAAAACTTTTTGGAATGATGGAAGTGTTCTAAAACTGGATGGTGATGATGGTTGCCTATAAATTTATTAAAAATCACAAACTATACACAAATAATGCATGAAGCTTTTGCTATGTAAATTCCACCTTAACAAAGCTATTTAAAGAAGATAACCAGTCTGTACACGTATGGTCACTTATGTCCAAGGCCTGGTAAAGACTGACCATGGAAGTTCTACCCAGGCCCTACCCATCCACATGCTATGCTCAAGAAATTATTCTTGTGATGAAGGATAACCATCACAAGTGGATCTCATACTCTAAGAGCTTCTAGCCTTGTGAAGAAACCAAGGAATCTACATTACTATCATGAAACCAGATAGAAAGAGCTATCTGCTTTAAGTGAAGTTGAAATTAACTTGGGAGTTTATGGGATGAAGACATTGACTAGAGCTGGAGAGATGGGAGGATACTTTGTAGAGCTGGCATTTCAATACTTAATGTTTAAATAGCTGGGATTGGACTTACTGAGTTAAATGGAAGAGCATTCCAGGCCAAATCAAAACAAAACAAAACAAAACAAAAAGGTGACGAGCAAACAATATTTTGAGGAATCATTATGGTAATGTATGTTTTATGTAGTATTTTAGCAGGGTATCATTTTGATCAACAGTAAGGAATAAGAGGGATAAGTATGCCATCATGTGCAATATTCTTGGTGCGTGAGCATTCCTATGTGGACATTGGACTACATGGAGTAGATAATTTATTTGGGACAATGGAAAGGTTATCTGTAGATTATGGATATGAAATATGGAGAATATTAAATCTTACTTTTAAAAACACCATTAGGCTGAGCGCAGTGGCTCATGCCTGTCATCTCAGCACTTTGGGAGGCCAAGGCAGGTGGATCATTTTGAGCTCAGGAGTTTGAGACCAGCCTGGAAAATATGGCAAAACCCGGTCTCTACAAAAAAAATACAAAAATTAACCTGGCATGGTAGTATGCACCTGTGGTCCCAGCTACTCGAGAGGCTGAGGTGGGAGAATTTCTTGAGCCCAGGAGG
>NW_012116599.1:6261899-6265958 GCF_000951035.1 Colobus angolensis palliatus | reverse complement strand
AAAAAAAAAAAAACTATCATGATTGTTCTATAGCCAGGAGAATCCTGTCAGTAATAAGTTGTTACCAAAACTACAAATAGAAACAATGCATTTGCAAGTAGACATGCCAAGGTTAATTATCCTGACATATTTATGGCCATTATTATAATTGTATATCAATTTTCACTAATCAACTCTCAGTTAATCTAATGGAACTGAGAAAAGCCGAGATAACAATAAAATAATTTGTGTTACACTGCAAGTGTTTTAATACTTACAGTGTTAATGCTTAAATTCCTGCCTCTAGATCAGCCATTCCCTGATTTCCGATCTCACCATAAATAAATCATTTTATTTCCTATTTTGGGGTGTTAAACCAATAAAACCTCCTTCTCTACTCATGCATCATCTACATGTTTTCCTAAGAAGTAGATAAATAAGCCAGATCGCCTTGATTTTGTCACAACTCATTATTATTTTAGATTTTAAAATTTTATCACTCCTCTATCTAACATCCTGTAAGAGTTCACTGTTAACCAGCAGTGTAACCCCTACTAACTAAAAAAGATAATCCATTTAGAGCTTTTATCAAAGTGCCTGGCACACAATAAACTCTCCATGCCCGATAACTGTTATTTTAGCTAATAATATTAGTTACCATTTTTTGAGTGTCTGCTGCATGTGAGGCACTTCGTCTCCATTTTACAAATGAGGAGACAGAGCATCAGAAAGTCTAAGTAATTTGCCAAAGCTCATGTAGCTAGTGGGCAAAGGGATTAATGATTCCATCTTTCTTTCGAATATATTATTTCTACTTCTGAATATTAAATGTCTAGTACTGGGTGTCATTGAATGCATCATTGGTCCATATAAAAGCCAATTTTGTTTTTACTCATGCATGTTTGCATTAAGTTTCCATTGTTTTATTAATTATCTAAACTATCAAAATGAAAATAACCATTTACTATCTATTTCAGAATTATTTTGAATGATGTGTTTCTTTCCAATTTTCTACATTTTTCTATTTTAAGGAGTATTTATCTATTGAGTGTTTTAGATAAATCTTAATCTTATTTTGACTCATTATGAGTATTTTCTAAAAATTAAATTTGGTCCTGTGGTCACAGGATAATAGTAGAATATTGTTTGAGAGTTCTTGTTTCCTTCAAATAATAAATCTTAAATAAGCAGTTTATTTTAATAAACATTCCTTTAAATTTTTTTTACATCTGCAACTGCCACTTCTGTTTTTTTAATCAACTAAAATTCTGATACTTCCATGATTATAATGAAAAATTTTGCCACAGCTTCCAAATCACATTCTCTGTGTGCCATTGGAGACCTCATAGGAGATTTTCTAAACCACCCCTCCTAAATTGTGGCAAAATATTTCATGAATACTGTATATGTGCTTGATGAAAAACTAATGTAGATAATGAACTGTTAGAAAAGGAGAAGCTATGAATGTTCTGCTAGGAAATAAATGTCCAAAAAGGAACTTGCATCAAAACGTGGGAAATCAGTCTGTGATAATAACAGTAGCAGATGACTCTTAGGCATTTTGGCTTAGCTTTCCAGTGTGCTTGTAGTCTGAAAGTGATTTTAGGACCTCCTTTGTGCATATGTTTGCACATCCATAACCTCATAAACACAGCTGTATCTCTGCCACTGCTCACTAACGATTAAAAATCCCTTCAAAAAGGCCTTTACATCCACAATTAGACATATCATGTGTACAAGGAAGGATGAATTTCAGTTAAAGGTCAATCTGTTCAGCCCTGGATGGTGACCGTAGGGAGTGGGAGGCAGAAGATCTTGAGTGAAGGGAGCCTGGGACAAAAGACACAGTTGAAAAATTTGCAGAAGTATTGCTAAGATTCTAGCCAAATTACTACCATAGGGCTTAGAAAATAGAAGCCATGGAGTGAAGCAAGGAGTGGGGGCAATTTTTGACATCCCGTACAATCACAGATAGCTCCACTTTACATAATTTAGATTTCTTCCTTTTCTGTTTTAATTTAACATGCCTGACTTAACTCAATCCTTTCTTTTCCAGGGAATTTGTTCTTTGAGAGCTAATTAAGTAAAAGCTGTCTCTTATCTGAGAATGTTAAATATACATAAGTGGAAAAGATTTTTTACAATTTCATTTATTTTTCTTAAGTTTTGAGGATGCGAGTCTTTAAGTGGATGTCCAATCATACAAGTTTTAATGCTGCCGATTGTTTCTTCAAATTTACTTAGAAATCAATGCAGATGTATAGAAAAGTTGCAAAAATTGTACAGAGAATTCCTGTGTATTTTTCAAATGTCCTAAATGTTAACATTTGCTCTATCATATTCTCTCTCATATACGTGTATATATAGTGTATATAAAATGTTTATGTAGTTTATATGTATATAATGTGTGTGTGTGTGTGTGCGTGTGTATAGAGAGAGAGAGAGAGAGAGGAAAACGTGTGTGTGTAGGTGTATCAGTTATAATTCTGTTAAGTATTACTGTGGTTTGTATGTGTTCCCCAAAGGTCATGTGTTGGAACCTTAATCCCCAATGCAACAGTGTTGGGAGGTGGGGCCTACTGGGGTGTGATTGAATCATGAGGGGCTGTCTGCTTTCATGAATAGATTAATGTGGTTATTGTGGGAATGGGTTTGTTATAGAATCAAGCTCAGCCCCATCTTGCCGTCTCTTGCCCATGTGATGCCTTCCACGATTTACGATCCAGCACGAAGGCTATCAGAAGATTTAGCCCCTTGATCTTAGACTTCCCAGCCTCCAGAACCTTGAGTCAAGTAAATGTCAGTTCATTATAAATTACCCAAATATCTGTTGATCATAAATTACCTAGTGATGGTATTCTGTTATAGCAGCATAAATTGGACTCAGATAGATATATCTATCCACATTTTTTTTCTGAATCATTTTCATGCACATTGTAGATAAGATGCCCCTTTGCTGCAGTAGGCATTTCATTATAAAAACAAGGACTTATTTTAAGAAAAATATATTATTCATAAATTTCCAGGGTAAGTCTAGTGCACCATTTTACCCATTTTAAGTTGGCAGTATTCAAGTGCCATGGGACTCAGTTATGAGGAAATGCTGATGGCTACTCGACTATACATCCAAATATTAAGCAGAATACAAACTAGATTTTTAAGAAACAGAATGCAGGTTGACTGTGTCTTAATCCATTTGGACTTCTATAACAAAATGCATTGGACTAGGTGGTTTATAAACAACAGAAATTGATTGCTGTTGGTACTGACAGATTTGGTATCTGGCAAGGGCTCTCTGCAGTATAGATGGTGACTTCTTCCTGCATCCTCATGTAGCAGAAGGGCAAAAAGGGGCAAACATGCTCCCTCACGGCTCTTTTCTATAATTTAGGAGTTTTATTTGTTCAGAGCTGTCATTACCTCTTATAGACATCATAACATAAGATATATTTATCTCATGTCACCCAGGCTGGAGTGCAGTGGTGCAGTCTTCTTGGCTCACTGCAACCTCTGCCTCCTGGGTTCTAGCGATTCTCCTGCCTCAGTCTTCTGAGTAGCTGGGACGATAGGCACACACCACCATGCCCAGCTAATTTTTGTATTTTTAGTAGCTACAGCATTTTGCCATGTTGACCAGGCTGATCTCAAACTCTTGACCTCAAGTGATCTCCCCCCGACCCAACCTCCCAAAATGCTGGAATTATAGATGTGAGCCACCGCGCCTGGCCCCTTAGGCCTCTTTAAAAGGGCACTAAACTCATTCACAAGTCTCCATCCTCATGTCTTAGTCACCTCCCTAAGGTCTCATCTCTTAAAAACAACACACTGGGGATTAAATTTCAACATATGAATTTTGGAGGGACACCATAAACATTGTCACTCTTTGAATTGAACTGCCAACATGACTCAAACATTTCTTTCTTTTTTTTTTTTTTTTGAGACAAAGTCTTACTCTGTCACCCAAGCTGGAGTGCAGTGGCACGATCTCAGCTCACTGCAACCTCAGTCCCCCAGGTTCAACCAATTCTCGTGCCTCAGCCTCCTGAGTAGCTAGGATTACAGGCGCCCACCACCACACCC
>NW_012116599.1:6250676-6261700 GCF_000951035.1 Colobus angolensis palliatus | reverse complement strand
TATAATATTCATCCAAAAGAAACAAGCTATTACAGAGTGGGACCAGAAGAGTCAGGGGAGGTATATGTCTAACAGGCTATGGTAAAAATTGTTACATAAAGCTATAAAGCTATTTGCGGGCCTAACAGAAGTTTTTTTTTTCTTTTTATTCCTAATACCTTTGACTTACAATGAGAAAGAAAGCATAGAAAATTGGAAAGTTCACAGAATATGATTTTCAGCTCTACCACTAGCTATGTGGCCTTGAGTAGGTCATTCAAACCCCCTGAAACTTAGTTTTCTCAACTATAAGATGACATAATAACATGAAATTTTTTCTAAGAAGGATCTCTTCCAGATTATTTTAAGATTCTAAGATCTAGAGTAAAAAGTAAATAGCATATTAGAAAAAAATCAAAGATGACAAAAATATTAAAATATTACTAGAAGTAAGAGTTGCTGAGCCAAAGAAAAGGTAAAATTTTGATATACAAATAAATAAGAATCACCATAATTTTTCATATTTAAAACATTCATATAGATTTTGTTAAAAGTTTTATAGTATAGAAAATGAAAGGAATGAAATATACACCTTTGCTATATTTTGGAATGAAGAAACAGAACCAAGAAATAGTCAGTAGCTAAATACAACTCACAATTACTTAATAAATATATCTCATGTTATGATGTCTATAAGAGGTAATGACAGCTCTGAACAAATAAAACTCCTAAATTATAGAATAATAAATAATTATTAAAATAAAAAAACTAGAGCAAAACTTAAACACATTTCCAGCTATTGAGAGCCAGTAAGTCATGGGGCGTGGGGGCAGGGGAGAAAAAAATACAACAAAGTCAATGACTGTGGACACTAACTCAAGCAAAGAACAAATTAGTTATTTTTAATTTAATATGACAAATATTAAAAGTTCATCCACTGCTAAAAAAATAAAATAAAATAAAAAAACAACACAGTACCCGTCACTACTGCATTTAGAAGTAGCTTGAAATCAGATAAACCCAAGCTTCAGCCCCAGCTCTAGCCTAAGGACTGGATGGTATGACCAACTTCTCAAATGGGGCAATAGCTCTTCTCTTTGTGGCTTTTTGTTAAGATTCATTAAGGTGAATAAAGCATACAGCTCAGTGACTGGAACATAGTAGGGGGCTCAAAAAATGTTAACTATAATATCAACCTTGCCATCATTCACATTCAATTTTCTGCTTTGGGTGGAAAAAGGGAAGAGCCTGAGTGGCAGACATAGAAGAGGATGGGGGTACCAGAAGCCTGGAGGAACAGAGGGAAGGTCTGACTGATGCCAGGGATGCTGTTTGCTCACCTTCCTGGTCCAATTACAGGCCCCTTTTCTTCATCATTATTCTTTGACACACCAGCTAACTTTCTGACAACCCCTTTTTGATCGGTGTTAATGGCTTTTCTGATACTACTTTCAAAAGTAAAAATCAATTTTTAAATTTTTTTAGTGACAGGGTCTTGTTCTGTCTCTCAGGTTGGAGTGCAGTGATGCAAACTCCTGGGCTCAAGCAATCCTACCCACTGAGTAGCTAGGACTACAGGTACATGCCACCATGGCCGGCTAATTTTTTTTTCTTTTTGGAGGGGGGTGGGGAGATGGAGTCTCGCTGTGTTGCCCAAGCTGGTCTTGAACTCCTGGCCTCAAGAGATCTTCCCGCCTTGGCCTCCCAAAGGATTACAGGCATGTTAATTTTTAAGAGAAAGTTACTTCTCTGTGGAATTCTTTGGAGTTTTTACCTGAGAAATATAAAAGTGAGCAAGATGGAGTCTTAGGTAGGAGTTATAACTGGCCATTAGCCTAAACAATGTTGTCATGGAAAATAAATTCACTTACCTTTCCTTTTGTGGGTGAATAAAGCTGCTTAAAAGAAAAGTCAAAAAAAGGGTTTATGACTTCCTTTTTAAAGCACTTTTCTTAGGTCCTGTGGAAATACTGTTTGGTCAGTACAGAAAGAAATTCATTGTCACTAATTAAAATAAGGGCTATCATTTATTGAGTGTGTGCCATGTACTTTATTCATCAAACTACTTGTGTCCTTTTAATGAGGCTATGAGGTAGGATTATTATTTCATTTTACAGAAACAAAGTAATTAGTTCAAATTCACAGGGCCAAAACGGGAGAGACTTGAAACCCAAACCTAAATTACCATGAATTCACCCACAGATTTTTAGCTGCCCTAGCTAAAAGAGAGACTTGAATTTCAGAAAAAAAAAAAAAAAAAGAAAGAAACAATATGTAGTTTTCACATTTAAACCTGAACTTAATATTTTACCAACAAGTTTTTATCTTGGATTTTCTTGAGACGTGTTTTTAGTGCACATAATCAAGGGAGTGAAAGTAATGAGGGGAAAGGCTTATTTTACAATGCCATGTCATATTTGATCTAGGAGAAAAGACAGCATGTTCACTTTTCAAGGTTCTACTGAGAAATAATGTGAGATATTTTAAAGTATATTTTTTATGAAGTAGTAAAAATGTAGGGAATGTTGACCATTGAATCTTGGGCTGTTAAGCACCTGGGATTGATTTCGGATGAAATTTTTTTGAGACTTTTTTAAAAAGAGCAGTTTTAGGTTCACAGCAAAATTAAACAGAAAGTACAGAGATTTCCCATACACCCCCTGCATACCCTCCTACATTATGAGCCTTCCCATCAGAGGGTATATTTGTTACCATTGATGAACCTACATTGACACATCAGAATTACACAAGGATGAGTATTTTAGAGTGGTTTTTAAAATGGTTAAATTTTTGTAAACGACGGTAAACAGTCATGTTTTCTGTGAAACAACAGCCTCTTAAGCAGTATCTTTCCTTTTGCTGTAGAAAATAGAAAATAAAATATGTACATCAATTAGACATGGCAAATTGTGTAGTCTCCTAGAAAGACTTGAGTTAGATTGGACTTTCTTTTGATTAATGAGCATTCTTTAAATGAATTAGCCCAGATTCTGCCCAGGAGCATAGTATGTGGATCCCAGGGGAATGCACCAGAGTAAGTCTGAATGTGGAATATCTGTCTTCATCATCAAATACTGTTCAAAAGCAATTGGTTTTGAAGTACCCTTAAGACAGGGATCATAAACTCAAGTGCCTAGAGAATATAGGCAGGCGATATAAATGAGTCAAGTGGGCCAGATGAAAGAGAGCATCTGAAGCACCGTGGTGACAAATGGCGCCTGACATTTGGCCACAGTGTCAGGGAAATGATCTGGAGTCATAGGACTATGGAAAACTACCCATTGAAAGGGGCAGCTGCTTTTCAATTCTAGCTGACTGAGGTCTTGTAGAAATCAGGGCTCAGTACTCTCAGGTCATCTGTTTTTATTTGTTTGTTTGTTTGTTTTTTGAGATGGATTCTCACTCTTGTTGCCCAGGCTGGAGTGCGATGGCACGATCTGGTCTCACTGCAAGCTCCACCTCCCGGGTTCAAGCAATTCTCCTGCCTCAGCCTCCTGAGTAGCTGGGATTACAGGCACCCGCCACCACGCCTGGCTAACTTTTGTATTTTCAGTAGAGATGGGGTTTCATCATGTTGGCCAGGCTGGTTTCAAACTCCTGACCTTCTGATCCGCCTGCCTCAGCCTCCCAAAGTGCTGGGATTACAGGTGTGAGCCACTGCACCCGGCCAGGTCATCTAATTTTTAAAGAGAAACTAGAATTTCAGATTTTGGTGTATCATCTTCTAATGTTTAATGTTGGCAAATAATGTAAAAAATACTGGACCGGGAGCGGTGGCTCATGCCTATAATCCCAGCACTTTGGGAGGCCAAGGCGGGTGGATCATGAGGTCAAGAGATCGAGACCATCCTGGCTAACACGGTGAAACCCCGTCTCTACTAAAAATACAAAAAATTAGCCAGGCCTGGTGGCGGGCACCTGTAGTCCCAGTTGCTCAGGAGGCTGAGGCAGGAGAATGGCGTGAACCTGGGAGGTGGAGCTTACAGTGAGCAGAGACTGCGCCACAGCACTCCAGCCTGGGCAACAGAGCAAGACTCCATCTCAAAAAATAAATAAATAAATACTGTTTGGACTACTTAAAAGACTATCCATGGACCAACCATATCTGGCCAGAAGTTTGCAACTCCTGATTCAAACAAGTAATAGGAGAAAGAATGCCCTCCAAATTATCATGTCATTCTGAATTCTTATACCTCTAAACTAGCTTTTGTATAACTTTAACAATGCAGTTAAGTTAGACTTTACCAATACAAACAGGAAAGACCTAGGGATCTATGTGAAACCATAAAGGGTATCTCTCAACATGTGAACTGTAAACCACTGACTGCGGAATTCACTGAAGAGCTTGTTAAAAAGGTGCATGCTGGATTTTTTATTTATTTGGTCTCATGTGGATCCTAGGAATCTAACTTTGTGTGAGCACCCCAATCCCCAAATGATTCACATATAAACATGAGTGGAGTTTCTCCCTTTGAGAATATACTGGCTACAACGTCATTTAACTGCCAGCCTTAACTGCTGTTGTCTTCCCTATTCTTCCACGCAGAGACAGCTCCATTTAAACAGGGCAAATTTGGGATCCTTTGGATCCCTGCTTGGTTGGGTGATTCGGAACTCATCTGTGCATTTGGGTTGTTCAATTACATAGTTTCAGGTTGATACTTCATAATGACAAATGTCTACCTCATTAGCTTCCAGTTTATGGTTGCTCTTCATTTAGCTAATGCCTTAGTGGGTTATTTCCTCTTGGTTCCCTGCTGAGTATCAGTGTAATGTACCTGATCGGTGCCCAGTAATTTTTGATTGACTACTATAAGGCATTAATTAGAACACCATCAACTAGGCCTACCAGATCACCTGTCTGTGACTGAGCTGAACAATCATTTACTGTAACACTCTAGGCATTTTAGTTAAGCCAATAACTGGACAAATTTTTAGCTCTCAGAAAAGTTATTTGATGACATTGACCAATGAACTCATCCCCAAAGAATTAGTGTAACTTCTGACCTTGCCTGCTCTTAAACACAAGGAATAAACATATTACTAGGAGTACATAGCTCATTATGCACTCCTACACGGGACAAAAATAGTATAATGAAAGTGGTACAGATGATGTCACACCACTTCAGACACTGGAAGCGTTAGCCGTAGAAAATGCCAATAGACTGGTGTGTTCAAGAACTATACATTTTTGTACGTTTAAGGAAAACCACCATTTAAATATAAATTGTTATTTTGCTTCAGTGAGAAATGAACTAAACTGCAAGCTGTCCCTCAGAAAAAGGTATTAGATGTGTGTGTGTGTGTGTGTGTGTGTGTGTGTGTGTGTGTGGTTTTTTTGAGATGGAGTCTTGCGCTGTCACCCAGGCTGGTTCAGTGGTGCGATTTTGGCCCACTGCAATCTTTGTCTCCTGGACTCAAACGATTCTTCTGCCTCAGCCTCCCGAGTAGCTGGAATTACAGGTGCCTGCCACCATGCCCAGCTAATTTTTGTATTTTTAGTAGAGACGGGTTTTACCATGTTGGTCAGGCTGGTCTCGAACACCTAACCTCAGATGATCCACCCACCTTGGCCTTCCAAAGTGCTGGGATAATGGGCTTGAGCCACTGTGCCTGGCCTAGACCTGTGTTTTATATTTTCTTTGTATAACCTGTAAACAACAGAGTATTGGATATGGGGCATAGTTTAAGAGATTATTCATTTCTTAACTTTGACCATAAGTAGGCTGTTTCTTAAACCATTCCAGGGATCCTTAGACAGAAGAAATTGATGACCTTCAAAGTAATCTTCTCCAGAAAGTAAACTGATAATTTATTGCACAGCTTATTTTTTTTTTTCACCATTCCCATACCATTCTTGTTAATGGAACCAGGTTTGCAGTTCAGAATATTCAAATATGCTATTGGGTTTCTGGGCACGGTGATGAGTCTTGAATTCCCCCTAGCAGAGGTGAAGTAACATTAAATTTGTCACTGCTTAGCCTAAGTCAGCATGATGCCACTGTATAATATCCTTAGAAATACTAAGTTAAGAAGTTCATAGGGAAAGAAGGTGAAAAGAACATCAGCTCCTGACATCAAATCTGGTGCTAGATGTGATGACCTTAGTCACAGGCTCTGTAACCTGCAAGTCAGCTTAATGTTGTTGAACCCAGCTTCTAGCTGAAGGCAGCGTCACTTGCACACTAATAGACATGCTATCAGCATCATGTCACAAACTAGAGACAGAGCAGGGGGCAATTGATAAGAAAACCTAAAGCTATAAATAGATTCTGTTATTTTCTACTCTTCCACCCCACCTTTACTTTAATGTCTAAAGAATCCATGAATATGTTGTAACAGAGGGAGAAAATTTAACCTTTAGTAGCGAGTCCTAAAAATCATACTTTGAAGAACTGGAAAATTTCATCTTCCATTTGTTGAGGAACCGGAATTTTAAAACTTTAGTTTAGCTAGAAACAAATATAGTGGCCACTCTTCATATAACACTTTTTTTTCTCCAAAGTACACACTTACCAGAAATAGCTTAAGCTAGAATTAATGGACTGGAATAGAAATGGCAAGATCTAATCTTTACTTTTGCCTCCTCTTATGTGGGTTAAGTTCACAGTCTTTAGAAATCAATCAACTTTGATATGCTTTAATTAATACAATATAAAACTAAGATACTTTTATATTACCTAGAGGAATTAAGAAGTAAAATATTCAATGTATTTTTATAGTTTGGATGAAATATATAATAACTTTATTATCTTACATGCTAATCTTTATTTCAGAAAAGAGAATCTCCAAACTACATAAAAAGTGGAATTCCAGAAGGAAGATTCTAGGAAAGTATTCATGACAAAATACTATAAGATAGAAAAATAATTTCAGCTGTACTTATTACAGAAATTAACTTGTCATGTCATTAGTGGTAAGAAATTAAGATGACCAATGCTCTCAAAGTTACCAACAATTAGAGTTCATGAATAAGGAGCATGGAAAGAAAAAAATTACTTAGGTTAGCTTTTGGTAAAGAAAGGAAAATAAATTCAGGCCATTTATAGTTGGAAAGTGATCAGAAGTGTGTACTTTAAAAGAATGGTGTTGGAAGGAGCATCCACCATGGGATAGAAACAGTCTGAAAATTCTTGCTGAGTGGCCAGATTGCAGGCAGCTCCATCTCCAAACACTGAGCAGCTTCTGTAGCTGGTCACACAGGCAACCCAGTAGGTCAAGGTGCCCATATTTTGCCACTTGCTGGGCGCCTCCATGGCCCTGGGCTCCTCTTCCGTGCTGTAATCTAGTGTGTGCAGCATCTGTCTTGGCCACCTGCATCACCAGTGTGGACTTGCAGGGTTAAGGAACTGACATAAACATACTGACTTCTGGCTAATGATTTTTCTGTGAGTAATTAACTTATTGGGGAAGGAGACGGGGAGAGTGGTTAGATGTCTCACTAGCCTACCAGTTGCTCAGGATTAAAATCTCAGTCATCTTTGACTTTTCTCTTGCCATTGTCCCAAATATCCAATTTGTTTCAACAGCCCATTGTTTCCTCCTCTGATTTTTTTCTGCACCTGCTTTCTCCTCTTTATTTCCACCACCACAAGACTAACTGAACCCCTCATGCTCTCCATCTCCTTTGGTCTATTGAAACAGACTCCTAACTAATCTACCTTTGCTCAAGATTTCCATTTTACTCTATATGTCAGTTCTGCTTATGTTACTTCTGTTGATCATACCAAAGGCTCCTCATTACTGACAAGATAAGTCCAAACTTTTGATCTGTATTCAAAGTCATCCATGTGGGCCCTCAAAGTTATTTAATCCCATTCTATTCTTTAATTGAATACCAAGTGCCTACTATATCCCAAGTATGGTACTAGATGCTCTGAATGCTTCTCAAGGGAAAAGGACACTTTCCTTTCCCTCTAAAAGCTCAAACTCTCTTCTTGGAATGACTTTTGTGATGGTTACAGGATGCTGAATGCTTTAAATGCGTGATCCCTCTTATAGACAAGACATCATGTTCACTTTACTCCAGTTCGCATGGAACGCCATCTTTCCTTCATGACTTTTCTCCATTGTTCATACAGTCCCACTCACGGAATGTTTTCTTCACCCCCTTTATTGAACTCATATTTATCACTATCCCGAAGACAGCAGGCAACAAATCAGACAAATTACATACTCTCAGAGAACAAATAAATAGAAAGTATATCTGGTGATATTGTAATATTTAAGAAAAATAAAATAGGTTAAGGAAGAGTCAAACTGGCCAACTCTTGCCCCTTCTTTACATATGAAATTTCTGTAACGATTTTGTAATCCCCACCACTATATGCTAAGCCTTGTTGTGCAAAGGAGTCAGGTATTAATAATGTCTGGGGGACATAAGGAGTGGTGTGACTAATCCTATTTAAAATACATGGTTGAGGACAACAACAACAAGGAGGAGGACAGCTGATATTTATTGAGCACTGATAACACAAGTATCATCTGTTTAAAACTCCACAATAGGCCGGGCGCGGTGGCTCAAGCCTGTAATCCCAGCACTTTGGGAGGCCGAGACGGGCGGATCACGAGGTCAGGAGATTGAGACCATCCTGGCTAACACGGCAAAACCCCGTCTCTACTAAAAATACAAAAAATTAGCCGGCCGAGGTGCGCCTGTAGTCCCAGCTACTCAGGAGGCTGAGGCAGGAGAATGGCGTGAACCCGGGAGGCAGAGGTTGCAGTGAGCTGAGATCCGGCCACTGCACTCCAGCCTGGGTGACAGAGCAAGACTCCGTCTCAAAAAAAGAAACAAAAAAAAAAAAAACTCCACAATAATTCAATGTGAAACCATTACTATTCCTACAGTATTGATACTTGAAGCATGAAAGGCACTAAGTCATCTGCTTTTACAATGATGGCCAGTGGCAGAGCTGAGTGAAGGAAGGCAGTCCAGACCTAAGCCTAATCTAAGTGGCATTCTATTAAATGACTGGTGATATTGTGTAGAGTACCCCTGGCAAAAGATGGACAAAGTGAATGCTGGATGGACACCCTACAAATCTGCATGACAATAGCCTATCTGCCTCCAATCTCCTTTCTTGTAATTCCATCCCTCAAAACTAAAAGAGTGATCTAATATGAAAGCCCAACTGTGTGGCATTGTTCTGATTCCGTGGCTCCCACTGCTGGAGAGAGAAACCACTGTTATATACTTGCTTTCTGATGAAATATATGAGGTGGTATTTACCTTGACAGTCAGTTTAAGAAAATCACTACACCTAACCTAAGTACCTGGTACAAAAGGAAAAGTTTTTCTTGTGTGTGTGGTTTGTATTGCTAGCCATTATTCAGTCTTTATTGGATATCACCAATAGACTGCCTGCAAGGAAATCTAGTTTTTACACAGAAATTCTTCCTTATGGATATTATAGCAAACTCACTTTAGCACAGGGATGCAAAAGGGAGAACAGTTAAACACAAGGGCTTTGGAGCCAGAGGATGGACTCATGGCATCATCACCCTTTAAGCTTCATCAACCTCATCTGCAATTTGAGGAGAACACCTCCCTCCTAGAGTTGCTCCAAGGATTGAATGAGATAATATATGTAGAGGGCTTAAAATAGTACCTACCTAGAAATTCCTAAGAAAGTGATATTTATGCATACATCTCTAAGGTTTTTCTATTTTAACCTTTATTTTAATAAAGGTTCTATATTTTAATCATATTTAGTTACAGCTTACCGCAAGTAGGAATACACGGATGCATTTAACAAAACAAAACAAGCAATATGGGAGAATTTTTTAAATGAGTCCCCTCCCAGAAAAAAGCTATTGCAAAGATATCTTGTTTGCCATTCTAGAATTTTTCTGTGTATATAAAAGCATATGTGTGCTTTCCAAAAAAGAAAAAAAGAAAAAAGAGAACATCTATGATACAATTCTGTACCTTATTCTTTTTTCCCCCCATGGGGATTGTTCCATAATGGGACATATAGATCTACTAAATTCTCTTCCATGGCTATGCAGTATTTCAATATGTAAAGGTAGTATTAATCATTTAGCAAGTTCTCTATTAATGGATACATATGTTGTTTTGACATTTTCTATAAGAAAATAACATTTCAATGAATATTTTTTATGATTACTACTGTAGAATTTATTTCTAGAGGTGGAATTGTTAGGTCAAATGCTATCAGCATTCAAAATTTTTAGAGTTCTTGTTCAACTGCCCTCAGAAGCTGAAATAATTTATACTCCTACCCCATTGCCATATAGAGAAGCTGTATAAACTTTTTAGAAACCATTTCATTTTTTAAAGTCAGTTTTCTCACTGCCCCAGGAAATCCCAAGCTATGTTCCCATCTCCTTGCCTGTAATCTTGTACTCCTAGCCTAGAATTCCCCTTCTCAATGGAATCTACCGGCATTAGTAGGGCTCATTCAGTTGCAAGTGACAAAACTCAAATGAAACTAGCTCGAGGAAATTTAAAAGGTGGATGTTGGCGGATAATTCTTGAGAGGATCCTGGGTAGTTGACAAAATTGACAGATGAGCTGCAGGTTCTAGGACAGTCCTGGAGACTTTAGGGACTGGAGCCTGCACACTCCTCTTCTCATCCATTCTAAACCCTGCTGTCTCTGCATGACTTAATTCTCTTCTATGGTGAACTGGTGCACCCCATAACTGTCAAAACTGTAAAACTGTACATAAATGGTAGCAATCAATAAATGCAAACTTCAAAAGACATTTGGCATTAGTGACTTATGGCTACTTCTACTTTCAGTGTCCTCTCATCTTTCATTAGATAGAATTCAGTGGAGAAGTTTAGAAAGCACTGGCCGAATGTCCAGAAAAGTCATTATCCTCAAATTTCAAGGAGCCAGAATTCACTGTTACGCCTTACAATAATGTCTTTTAAATAAAAATTGTCCAGCAACAATTCCAGGATCGGCCGGGCGTGGTGGCTCACGCCTGTAATCCCAGCACTTTGGGAGACCGAGGCGGGTGGATCACTGGAGGTCAGGGATTCGAGACCAGCCTGGCCAACATGGCAAAACCCTGTCT
>NW_012116599.1:6247558-6249371 GCF_000951035.1 Colobus angolensis palliatus | reverse complement strand
TGCCCGGTCAACATTCACTTTTCTCTAGCTTACTTTATTTTAAAAATACAGTATATAATGCAGATACAAAATATGTGCTAATCAACTGCATTATCACTAAAGTTTCTGGTCAATGGTGGGCTATTAGAAGTTAAGTTTTTGGAGAGTCTAAAGTTATATGCAGGTTTTCAACTTTGTGGAGTTGCCACTCCTAATGTCTGCATTGTTCAAGCATCAACTATATTTTGTAGTTCTATAGAGATTCCAAGAGTTATGTTATGGTTTTTACACCTTAGTAAATTGTGTGTCCCGCCAATGACATGGTGATTTTATTACATTATTATTATTATATTCTTGGGTATTTATGTATTTTACATAAGATTTTATTTCACATTTTCCAACTTAAAACTAGGTGTTGGTATTGGTATTTGTCTTTTGCACTAAATTAACTTACATTAATCTTTTAAAATAATTTTTAAAAAGGTGAAAGCTATTATTTGTTATTTTGTAAGTTTTAAATCAGTAAAGACTCATAAATCCAGCAGTATATTCCTAGATATAAACGTTTGTCTAAAAGATTTTAAAATATTTGGTTTAAAAATTAGGACATATCTTGATAATTTTTCCTATTAATATGAATATCTCTTTCTCCCTCTCTTTCTCAAAATCTTAAGAATGTTTAGAAGTCTAATCTTAGAGACAAGAAGACTAAATTGCATAGTGAGACTAAATATAGCATCCACTGTACTTTAGTGTCTCTATCCTCATAGGAATTTTTCAAGTTAAAGTTATTTAGGAAATATGAAGTACGTTGCCATAATTATTCCTACAAACTCTACTAACCTACTGTACACATCTGAGTATGTTGAACTTTTGTGGTTCTACTATTCAGTCAGATCATAAACATTGTGTGCATCTGCGATCAATGTTAATATCTTACACATAACACAAACATGATGCTAGACCTTATGTCAATTCCAAGTCTTCTTCTGACTTGATCATCAGCAGCAATTGACTCAGTTGTTCACTCTCTTTTTCCTGATACAGTGTCTTCCTTTTGCCTAAAAGAGAGCAACTTTACTGGTTGTTCTTCTGTCTCCCTTGCTGGCATCTTTGTCCTATTCTTTTCTCTATCTACTTTCTCTCTCTTGATGATTTTATCCAGTATTGTGAGCTTTAAATCCCACTCATAGGTTGACAACCTTTACATTTATACCTTGAGCCCAGACTCATCTTTTCAACTCTAGTCTCATGTATACAAATGCCTACTTGATATCTCCACTTGGAGGATCAATAAGCACCTGAAACTCAACATGTCTAGAACCAAACTCCTGATCTTCCCCCATCTTCCCCATTCCTGTTCAGCCACAGTCTTTCAATCTGTGGTACTTTAAAACAATGACTACAAGTGTTTTTTTGTTGTTGTTGTTTGTTTGTTTTTTTGACACTACTTCCATCAAGAACTGTGGTCTAGGTTTCTTGCCCTTTTATCTGGGTGGGCTCATGTCTACTTTGATCAATAGGATACATACAGTAGAAATGAAGCTCTGACTTCTGAGATAAGATCACAAAAGGCTACACAACTTCTCTCTGATTCTCTTGGAACATCTCCTCTCTAGAAGCTCCCTCTTGGCATGCTAACTCTTGAGATGGTCTCTCTTCAGACACTCACCTTTGAAATCCAGCCTCCACGCTGTGAAAAGTCCAAGTCACAGGGAGAGACCAGATGTAAGTACTCTAGTTGATGTAGCCTTCAGTCATTCTAACCCAGGTGCCAAACACATGAGTGAACAATGTTTCAAATGATTCCAGGCTCCTGCCTTTCAGGTCAAAT
>NW_012116599.1:6238481-6246838 GCF_000951035.1 Colobus angolensis palliatus | reverse complement strand
TTTTTTTTTTTTTTTTGACAGAGTCTCGCTCTGTTACCCAGGCTAGAGTGCAGTGGCGCGATCTCGGCTCACTGCAATTTCTGCCTGCCTGGTTCATGCGATTCTACTGACTCAGACCCCCGGAGTAGCTGGGACTACAGGTGCCTGCCACCATGCCTGCCTCGGCTTCCCAAAGTGCTGGGATTACAGGCCTGAGCCATAGCGCCCAGCCCAGAGTGTCTTTAAAATATGTCAAATTACATCACTGCTCTGTTATACACCCTCCGGTGGTTTCCCCTCACAGAGTAAAAACCAAAGTCCTTACAAAGGCCTACATGATCCCTTATGATTGTGTCCACTGTTATCTCACTAAGCATGCTTCCTCCTATTCTCCCCTTCCTCAGTCTGCTCCCACCGCACTTACCTCCTCCCTCTCCTAGAATGTGCCACATGCCCTCCAGTCAGGAGCTCTTTGCATTGGCCATTTCCTCTGCATGGAACATTTCTTCATCATAGTAAATATTTGTTGAATGAATTAAGGGGAATTAGCCCTTAAAATTTTAATTTCCTAGGAATCAATGATATTTGGTAAATTAAGAAATACAAAATAGGAACATTTTATCTAGTTTTTATGAAACTAATGTTATTAATAAAACTAATAATTTAAATTCCTAGTAAGCAGTTTTTGAAAATTTGTCTTCTTTTTAAAGGAAAACAGCTATTTTCTCCTTTAACCCCAATCCAAAACTGATGCAAATATAAAATACAAATTTACAAGAATATATTTTAAATATATTTATAATCTCTAGCTTCTTTTCCTCCAATACTTTATATAGCAAACAACATTAGCTCAATTATTACAATGAAATAATATTGGGAAGGGAGGATAAATGTCTATTTTTAAAAACAGTAACTGAATCACATTCAATGTTCTTAATTTGCCTTTTGCCTGTCTTCAGATTTCCACTGTATGAAAACTGTAAGTGCATCAGATCTCATTGCTTAGAAGGAACAGACTGGTGCCCAACCACTTAAGAAAAAAAGCAGTGAAAAACCATTCTTGGTTAGTACCGAAAATAATGTTAAGTAAACTTGAATCCATGGGAAGCATTGTGAATTTCCTCCTTAGGTATTCTATGGGTGGTGCATCCAAGGATCTAGAGATGATCATTGTTCTGTTGTTTTTGAATTCAGAAATATTCAAATAGAAAGTTGGTGTTTTCAAACTGTAGGTCATGACACCTTAGTGTGCTGGGAAATGAATTTAGTGGGTCTTAGAAAGCATTAAAAGAAAAAGAGAAAGTGTGAGATTGAGAGAAAGAGAGAAAAAGAAAGGGTAGAAAGATCTGAGTGCATTGCAGGTAGTAAGGCTAAGTTGTATTTAGTCATGAGTGAGTCTGACTGTGTGTGTATGCACTGATGTACAATGTGTTTATAAATGTATCTTTACTGCAGGTCATGGTCAAAAGTTTTAAAGTCACTGCAGTAAAATATTTCAGAAAAACTGTTGACCAAAGTTGTGACAGTTGCTGGAGGTCAATATTGCATACATTTCCTAATATCTTCATTTGTAATCTAGGATTTTAGAGATAGGCCAATCAGTGGGTTTCAAATCTTAGCATACATAAAACTCACGGAGGTGGGAATGGGAAATGGTCACACACATGTAGGTCACACATTGACCTACAGAGGATCTGATTTAGAAGGGTCAGAGGTGGGATGCAGGAAGCTTTGATCTGAACAATTCTACAGGCGATTCTGATATGGGTAACCCTCTGCCCACTTGTAGAGTCAGACCAGACAACACCACAGGTAGTGATGTAATTACAAATCTCTTAAGTTCAAATTAACTTGTATCTTCCCAATCCACACAAAGCTAATGTCCTTAAGCTTCTAGTCAGTTTTTTTTTTTTTCCTTTCTTACAATGAACCCTGGAGTGATGAGACCCAGTAAAAAGAAGAAGAAGGAAGAGGAGGAGGAGGAGGAGGGGGCAGGGGAGAAAGGGAGAGAGATGGTCCTTAACCTCGCAGTTGAGGAGGGGATGTGGGAAGAATGAGGGGAACATGGTGACCCAGCAACTCTTTGTTAGTGAAACCAACTAGTTCTACCACCAACCCTGCCAAGTGAATAAAGAGCATGGGACATCCATCATTACTGAGAAAAAGAGATGATTATTCGCCTTGCAATTGAGGAGGGGATGTGAGAAGAATGAGGGGGCCATGGTGACCCAGCAAGTCTTTGTTAGTACAACCACAGTAAAACCAACTAGCTCGACCTCTAGATCCTGCCCACTGAATAGAGGACATGAGACATTCTTCATTACTGAAATTCACATTAAAAAATAAACAAATGAAGTTGAGGGATTACTGTGAAGACATTTTTGGGCTATCAAACTTTAGACTTTAAATATAAACTTATATTTAGAAAGTTTAGAGGGCACTGCACCAAAAAGACAAATTTAAGATAAAGAAGGGGGCAAAACCAGCAAAAGGTGTTGTAAAGTCTGCAAATCTTTCTAAGCATGTGCTTCTCTAGATATAACACTTGGCTCTTCAAATATAAGAAACAGTGGCTGGGCATCATGGCTCGCACCTGTAATCCCAGCACTTTGGGAGGCCAAGACGGGTGGGTTACCTGAGGTCAGGAGTTCAAGACTAGCCAGGCCAACATGGTGAAACCGCGTATCTACTAAACATACAAAATTTAGCTGGGTATGGTGGCGCATGCCTGTAATCCCAGCTACTCAGGAGACTGAGGCAGGAGAATTGCCTCAACCTGGGAGGCGGAGGTTGCAGTGAGCCGAGATCGTGCCACAGAACCCCAGCCTGGGTGACAGAGTGAGACGTGAGACTCTGCCTCAATAAAAATGAAAGAAAGAGAGAGAGAGAGAGAGAGACAGAGACAGAGAGAAAGAAAGAGAGAAAGAAAGAGAGAAAGCTGGAGGTTCTTTCTCTGGATTAAATGACCAAAAACATTACTAGCATTGTCTAAGATAACAAATTGACTGGCAGACCCTTGATTCTTATCAAACAAGACTGTAAAAGAAAATGAAAATATAATAGTTAAGGAAATCAAGAAAATTAAAAAAGGAAAAGCTAGTCATCCTTTTATTTATAGAGACAAAGTCTCACTGTGTCACCCAGGCTAGAGTCAGTGGCATGATCATAGCTCACAGCAACCTTGAACTCCTGGGCTCAAGGTTCTTTCTCCCTCTGCCTCCCAAATTGCTGGGATGACAAGCATGAGCTACCATGCCTGGACCAGGACCAAGTTTTTTAGACAAATATCACTTATGGATTCTCCCCACCGCCCCCAAAATCACCAATTAATCACTAGAATTTCTGAAGTGAAAGAATTAAACAGTGGCATGGAGTTTTCACCTCCCTCCTTTCCTCCAACCCCATCCATCTGTTTATTTCATGCTTTATTTGCTCCCCAAACAGTAAATGTTTTGAAATCATCTGTTGAGGGCATTACTGTCTTTCCGAAATTCCATGTTAGTTCTTGGTGCATTTATTTTCCCTCAGTCCTCTAGAATAGATGAGGGATGAAATCAAGATGAGAGCAGAACTGGATTCTCACTAGCTGATTGCCAGTAATTGATTTTCTTCAAAGGAAAATCAATTCATATTGGGAGATTCATGCAGGGTTGGGTCATTGCCTGCTCCACCCAGCTGTAGTAAACAGTTCACAGGTGAAGATCTTTGTTGACTGGTTAAGGCTGTGCATTTGCCAATTCTGGAAGTATACAATTACAATTTTTTTCTTTGTATTTAAGCCAATGATTCTTAAATTTTAATGTAAATAATAATCTCTTGTAATGCTGCTTAAACTGTGAATGCAGGGGGGGCCCATAGATCGCTAAGAGATTTTGGTTCAGTAGGACTGGGATGAGGTAAGAAATCTCCATTTTTAATTACACCTTGGAAAACACTAACACAACTGTTTGATAATAACTCTCCATGCTTACCAGAAAGATTTGATGCCTGCTATTGAAAAGAGAGAAGCCCAAACACAATGATGCCTCAGTTAAGTAGAATTTTTCTTGCTATTGTTCTCTTTGTACATGTATGTAATATTAAAGTATAAGTGCCTTGCTTGCATATCGCAGCACCAAATTATTGTCTTTCAATTAAGCATCAGTCGTTAGAACTATGCTACTTACCCAGCAGAATCAGCACCACCTAGAGTATGTTAAAAATGCAGTGCCTCAGCCTGCCCTTGACCTTCTGCATTTAACCAGACCCTGCATTGTAACAAGATCCTAGAGTTTGAGAAACCCTGATCTAGCCATTTACAAGCCAAGTGTGACTTTTCAGCTCACTTTTAATTGGCCTATTTTATATTTTTTAAATAAAAGAGATGAAAAATTTTAATCACATGAGAAAACAAAGTTTTTAAGGGAAGGGGCACCTTTCAGACTCCCAAATTGTACTGTCTGTGACTAATAATGTTTATGTCAGAAGGCAATTGGTTGTTATGTGATCTCATTTGCCCTGTGCCTATTTTTTCCACAAAAGAGATCATAGTGCTCTGTACTTGTGTTCATCTGCCATTTTCAATGTAAGTTTCCTGTGGGCAGCATGTCTTTGATATCTAAATCCTCAGTGTCCAGCCTAGTGCCTAACGCAAGTAGGTGTTCCAAAATACTTGAGTGGGAAAGAAAGTGCCATGTATCTGAATTATAGCCCATTTCAAGTTCAAGCTTAAGGCTCCTCTCTTCTGTAAAAATTTAGTTAGTTATTTCTTCCATCATGAAAGTAAATATCAATTGTTTGTTATCTGACATCTCTCTCTCTCTCACACACACACATTTTAGTCATCAATTATTATTTTGTACTCTCTTATTCCATCAAAGCTGTAAGAAGCTATCTTTTTATGTATTTCATATTGCCTTGCAGAGTAGGCATTCAAATGCTTGTTACTATTGAGCCATCTTAAAATAAAAATACATCTTAAAGTGAGAAAATCCACATTCAGTTGTCCTTCAAGCCCTGTTCTAAATTGCCAAATTAATTCTAAGAGATGCCAGTATTTAAATAGCTCCTCCATACATCTTTTTTTTTTTTTTTTTTTTTTTTTTTTTTTTTTTTTTTTTTTTTTTTTTTTTTTTGAGACGGAGTCTTGCTCTGTCGCCCGGGCTGGAATGCACTGGCCGGATCTCAGCTCACTGCAAGCTCCGCCTCCCGGGTTTACGCCATTCTCCTGCCTCAGCCTCCCAAGTAGCTGGGACTACAGGCGCCCGCCACCTCGCCCGGCTAGTTTTTTTGTATTTTTAGTAGAGACGGGGTTTCACCGTGTTAGCCAGGATGGTCTCGATCTCCTGACCTCGTGATCCGCCCGTCTCGGCCTCCCAAAGTGCTGGGATTACAGGCTTGAGCCACCGCGCCCGGCCACATCTTAAAACATATGTTTTGATACAAGCAGTGTTTTATAATTTTGAAATGTTTAGTTTTACATCTACCTAACTCAAGCCCTTTACAGATATATGTAATAATCTATAAATTTTGCATTATTTTCCTGGTAGTATCATACATAAACCAATAATTCAATTTTAAAGCTACTTGTAGAGGTATTGCCCCAAAGTGCATCCATAGCATGTACACTCTTAACTCCTTTAATTAGTATTGTATTAGTGACATCAACATAGCTGTTGCAATGTTGTGATGAATCACTATTTTAGCCCTCTTTTAAAATGCACCTTAGCATATTACGCAAATCGGCTCTAACTCTCCTATAGATGGCAGCATCGAGCAACAGATTTTGGTAACAGCTTGTTCTGTTCTGTGAATTTTCAGTGAGGAGTAAATTTTCCATACAGTGTATTTCATTACAATACACCAAAAGACTAATTTAGCTTAGGTGACAGAATAATATTCATACCTGCTCAGCATTACTTCAGTGAGTTGCCATAAACGCGTCTCTTTCTGTTCTATATATTACATGAATCAAATGTAAATGCATTTCCAGTTAGCCCATTAATTTAAAAAAAGTAGAGAACAATTGAATTTACTGTAGTATAATTATAACAAATATTAACCACCTTTAAATTGGTAGTAAAACATCAGCAAGTAGAAAAATGGCACTAATATCCTATGATCAGTGATTATCTTCCATAGGAAACCCATGGGTCTGAACATAATTTGTCACAGCAGTGCGGTTTATTTCATACTTTTATCGAATATTTAGCAACTGAAATTGTGTTTTTTAAAGCAGCAATGCTTTAACACTGAGAGATATATTTTTAATAAGGTTTATTATCATAATTAGCTTTTTATGATCAAAATCCTTCTTGTGAAATAATTGTAAAATACATGCAAATAAATTTTCCAACCCTCCCCTCCTTCCAGAAAAGAGTATTTTTTCCCCCATAGAGGTACAGTACCTTTATTTAGCTTTTTTTTGGTTGGTTGTGGGGAGGGGTTTGGAGGGACGAAGGTAGCGATCGGGCCCATTTGAAAAGTAAATGTGTATGGATTTGATTTGTTGTCTTACAAAACGTTAAATACTCCACTACCCCCATCGCAGCGCTAAACATCAAACCTGTAAAAAGCCCTTTGGCCTTATCTGGATTACATTTTTACTAGTAAACAACCGTTTTATCATCTCTCTTTTTTCTTGTCTAGGGTAAAACCAGGCACACAGTTACACTTTTCCACCAACTTCAGGCGTCTTTATTCTGCACCTCCCTGCCCCACCCTCCATAAGGCACTCTATACCCCCAGAATTTCGGTCACTGTGAGTGCCGCCTCGCTTCCATTTCCAAATATCTGCTATTAATAGCCTTGCTATAGTGGGCACGTGTGCCCACATCACCAAGCTGTCAGAGGAAAAGGAGGGAGGGCTTTCAATTCAACATGTGTACTCAAATTATAGATTAACCAGGTTTAGATGAGGCTGCAGGACGACCGGGAACAGGAAGGGGAGAGGAGAAACGAGAGGATCCCAGGCTTGGGTAGGGAGGAGCCCCTCTGCAGATGCCCAATCCCCCTAATTTACGTATCGCACGCCTCTGAATGGTGCTTATGGTTCTTTTTCTCCTTCATCATCATCTTCTTTTTCTTTTTTTACTACGCTTTGCAACCTACCTTGGTACCCTCAACCCTTCTCCCCCACCTTCCCTCTGCAGTGCAAGGCTTGAAAAACAGGCCATCCCACCAATCAGCAGGCCGCCCAGGGAAACTCGCCCCGCCCCTCAGCCTGCATTGGGCCGAGGCTCGCTCCCCCGCGGCCCGGTGGGTCCGGGCCACTGAGCATGCCCAGCACCTAGACTGCTGAGTGCCCCGCCAGCATCCTGCAGTGCCTGAGAGCCCGAGGCCGAGGAGGGTCCCGGCGTAGTAAAGGGGCGGCAACCCCAAACGGGCCGGGCATCAAAATGAGACAGCATTAAACCGAGTGACATCTCTGTGGGTCCTTAGTGCCAGGCGAGCAAGCAGGAACAAACTGCTTGTTTATAGGTCAGCTTAAAAAATAAAAAAACTTTGGGGAACATTTGCTTGTGCGGAGACTGATACCGCAAGCTGACCCTGAAAGGGGCGCTTCAAGTAGACCCAGGCTGCTGATCTGGTCCATTCATGAAGTACCCATTTTCCTGTACAGTTGAGTTGGCACCATCCTTGTTTTCTCCCTATTATCCTTGTGGTCAAGGTTAAAAATTTATAGGGTGGTTCAATGGGTGTGGGAGCTGTGTGTGAAAAAAACATTTCAGCCAATATTTGCACAGTAGGGTTTTGGCCTTATGAACCCTCTGAAGGTCCCTAACAGCTTTTTAAAGTCACGGATAGACTTCGGAATATGATAAGGGACCTCTCATTTCCCCTCCCCCATGCCCTCAGCCTTATGTGTGAATCCCCCCCTCACTCGGATGGGCAAGGGGAGCAGAAGAAAAGGTGATATTTACATTTTCTCCCTAATTGATCAGCAGCTAATCCCACAGCGCCGGATGTGAGACACTTCCTGGGGATCCCTGTCCTTTTGCAGTGACCATAACTGCCCCGAGTCACTGCCCTTCGGCGTCCCTCTGTGCCTTCCAGGTACCTCACGGCAGCAAATCTGGGGATCCCAAGGTGGAGGGCTGGCCCGGAAGTCCTTTAGAAAACCTCACAAAAATACAGATCCCCTCACCACGGCCTATCGCCCTGAAGCCGAAATGCAGCTTTTTAATTTCCTGGGAGACAACAGCCTTGACTAGAAACCTCCCTCCCGTGGGTAAGTCTTACCTGCTAGGTAAGAGGCAGCCCAGCTCCCGCGCCCCCGCCTTCCCCCGGTCTCCCACTCGGGGCTCTGTAGCCGCAGTGCCCCCCCCCATCGCCCCCCACCCTCACTCCTGCGTCTTCTCGAGCTCGCCCCCTCCCGTTTTCCCAGACTCCCCTCGTGC
>NW_012116599.1:6230280-6238191 GCF_000951035.1 Colobus angolensis palliatus | reverse complement strand
CCGAGCGCGGAGGCTCCGTCACGTGTTTTTCTCCTCCGAGTGAGACGGCGGCGCGGTCGGAGGGGGCCGGCGCGCAGAGCCAGACGCCGCCGCTTGTTTTGGTTGGGGCTCTCGGCAACTCTCCGAGGAGGAGGAGGAGGAGGAGGGAGGAGGGGGAGAAGTAACTGCAGCGGCAGCGCCTCCCTAGGAACAGGCGTCTTCCCCGAACCCTTCAAAACCTCCCCCATCGCCTCTCGCCCTTGTCCCCTCCCCTCCTCCCCTGCCGACTGGAGCGAGGGGCAGGGATGAGCCTGTCCCTCCGGTCGGTCCCCAGCTGCACTGGCTGCCCGGTAGCGTTTCGCTTGGAAAAGCCACTTTCTCCGCCCGCCGAGATGGGCCCGAATGGGGGCTGCAGAGGACGCGCCCGCGGGCGGCGGCAGCAGCAACAGCAACAGCCGCAGCGCCGCGGTCTCTGCGATTGAGCTGGTATTTGGGCGGCTGGTGGCGGCTGGGACGGTTGGGGGGTGGGAGGAGGCGAAGGAGGAGGAGGGAGAACCCCGTGCAACGTTGGGACTTGGCAACCCGCCTCCCCCTGCCCAAGGATATTTAATTTGCCTCGGGAATCGCTACTTCCAGAGGGGAACTCAGGAGGGAAGGAGCGCGCGCGCGCTCCTGGAGGGGCACCGCAAGGACCCCCGACTGTCGCCTCCCGGCGCCGGACTCCAGCTGGGGCCACAAGAGATGCATCTTCGCTCCTTCCTGGTGGCGGCGGCGGCTGAGAGGAGACTTGGCTCTCGGAGGATCGGGGCTGCCCTCACCCCGGACGCACTGCCTCCCTGCCGGGCGTGAAGCGCCCGAAAACTCCGGTCGGGCTCTCTCCTTGGCTCAGCAGCTGCGTCCTCCTTCAGCAGCCCCTCCCCAGCGCGGGGGGCGGCGTGGATTTCGGAGTCGGGGTTTCTGCTGCCTCCAGCCCTGTTTGCATGTGCGGGGCCGCAGCGAGGAGCCTCCGCCCCCCACCCGGTTGTTTTTCGGCGCCTCCCTCTGCTCAGCGGCGGTGGTGGCGGCGGCAGCATGGCGAGCCCTCCTGAGAGTGATGGCTTCTCGGACGTGCGCAAGGTGGGCTACCTGCGCAAACCCAAGAGCATGCACAAACGCTTCTTCGTACTGCGTGCGGCCAGCGAGGCTGGGGGCCCGGCGCGCCTCGAGTACTACGAGAACGAGAAGAAGTGGCGGCACAAGTCGAGCGCCCCCAAACGCTCGATCCCCCTTGAGAGCTGCTTCAACATCAACAAGCGGGCTGACTCCAAGAACAAGCACCTGGTGGCTCTCTACACCCGGGACGAGCACTTTGCCATTGCGGCGGACAGCGAGGCGGAGCAAGACAGCTGGTACCAGGCTCTCCTACAGCTACACAACCGTGCCAAGGGTCACCACGACGGAGCTGCGGCCCTCGGGGCGGGAGGTGGCGGGGGCAGCTGCAGCGGCAGCTCCGGCCTTGGTGAGGCTGGGGAGGACTTGAGCTACGGTGACGTGCCCCCAGGACCCGCGTTCAAAGAGGTCTGGCAGGTGATCCTGAAGCCCAAGGGCCTGGGTCAGACAAAGAACCTGATTGGTATCTACCGCCTCTGCCTGACCAGCAAGACCATCAGCTTCGTGAAGCTGAACTCGGAGGCAGCCGCCGTGGTGCTGCAGCTGATGAACATCAGGCGCTGCGGCCACTCGGAGAACTTCTTCTTCATCGAGGTGGGCCGTTCTGCCGTGACGGGGCCCGGGGAGTTCTGGATGCAGGTGGATGACTCCGTGGTGGCCCAGAACATGCACGAGACCATCCTGGAGGCCATGCGGGCTATGAGCGATGAGTTCCGCCCTCGCAGCAAGAGCCAGTCCTCGTCCAACTGCTCCAACCCCATCAGCGTCCCCCTGCGCCGGCACCATCTCAACAACCCCCCGCCCAGCCAGGTGGGGCTGACCCGCCGATCTCGCACTGAGAGCATCACCGCCACCTCCCCGGCCAGCATGGTGGGCGGGAAGCCAGGCTCCTTCCGCGTCCGCGCCTCCAGTGACGGCGAAGGCACCATGTCCCGCCCAGCCTCGGTGGACGGCAGCCCTGTGAGTCCGAGCACCAACAGAACCCACGCCCACCGGCATCGGGGCAGCGCCCGGCTGCACCCCCCGCTCAACCACAGCCGCTCCATCCCCATGCCAGCTTCCCGCTGCTCGCCTTCGGCCACCAGCCCCGTCAGTCTGTCTTCCAGCAGCACCAGTGGCCATGGCTCCACCTCGGATTGTCTCTTCCCACGGCGATCTAGTGCTTCGGTGTCTGGTTCCCCCAGCGATGGCGGTTTCATCTCCTCAGATGAGTATGGCTCCAGTCCCTGCGATTTCCGGAGTTCCTTCCGCAGTGTCACTCCGGATTCCCTGGGCCACACCCCACCAGCCCGCGGTGAGGAGGAGCTAAGCAACTATATCTGCATGGGCGGCAAGGGGCCCTCCACCCTGACCGCCCCCAATGGTCACTACATTTTGTCTCGGGGTGGCAATGGTCACCGCTACACCCCAGGAACAGGCTTGGGCACGAGTCCAGCCTTGGCTGGGGATGAAGCATCCAGTGCTGCGGATCTGGATAATCGCTTCCGAAAGAGAACTCACTCTGCAGGCACATCCCCTACCATTACCCACCAGAAGACCCCGTCCCAGTCCTCAGTGGCTTCCATTGAGGAGTATACAGAGATGATGCCTGCCTACCCACCAGGAGGTGGCAGTGGAGGCCGACTGCCGGGACACAGGCACTCTGCCTTCGTGCCCACCCACTCCTACCCAGAGGAGGGTCTGGAAATGCACCCCTTGGAGCGTCGGGGGGGCCACCACCGCCCAGACAGCTCTACCCTCCACACTGATGATGGCTACATGCCCATGTCCCCAGGGGTAGCCCCAGTGCCCAGCAGCCGAAAGGGCAGTGGAGACTATATGCCCATGAGCCCCAAGAGCGTGTCTGCCCCACAGCAGATCATCAATCCCATCAGACGCCATCCCCAGAGAGTGGACCCCAATGGCTACATGATGATGTCCCCCAGCGGCGGCTGCTCTCCTGACATTGGAGGTGGCCCCAGCAGCAGCAGCAGCAGTGCCATCCCTTCTGGGAGCAGCTATGGAAAGCTGTGGACAAACGGGGTAGGGGGCCACCACTCTCATGTCTTGCCTCACCCCAAACCCCCAGTGGAGAGCAGCAGTGGCAAGCTCTTACCTTGCACAGGTGACTACATGAACATGTCACCAGTGGGGGACTCCAACACCAGCAGCCCCTCCGACTGCTACTATGGCCCTGAGGACCCCCAGCACAAGCCAGTCCTCTCGTACTACTCATTGCCAAGATCCTTTAAGCACACTCAGCGCCCCGGGGAGCTGGAGGAGGGTGCCCGGCATCAGCATCTCCGCCTTTCCACTAGCTCTGGTCGCCTTCTCTATGCTGCAACAGCAGATGATTCTTCCTCCTCCACCAGCAGTGACAGCCTGGGTGGGGGATACTGTGGGGCTAGGCTGGAGCCCAGCCTTCCACATCCCCACCATCAGGTTCTGCAGCCCCATCTGCCTCGAAAGGTGGACACAGCTGCTCAGACCAATAGCCGCCTGGCCCGGCCTACAAGGCTGTCCCTGGGGGATCCCAAGGCCAGCACCTTACCTCGGGCCCGAGAGCAGCAGCAGCAGCAACAGCAGCAGCCCCTGCTGCACCCTCCAGAGCCCAAGAGCCCAGGGGAATATGTGAATATTGAATTTGGGAGTGATCAGCCTGGCTACTTGTCTGGTCCGGTGGCTTCCCGTAGCTCACCTTCTGTCAGGTGTCCATCCCAGCTCCAGCCAGCTCCCAGAGAGGAAGAGACTGGCACTGAGGAGTACATGAAGATGGACCTGGGGCCGGGCCGGAGGGCAGCCTGGCAGGAGAGCACTGGGGTCGAGATGGGCAGACTGGGCCCCGCACCTCCCGGGGCTGCTAGCATTTGCAGGCCTACCCGGGCAGTGCCCAGCAGCCGGGGTGACTATATGACCATGCAGATGAGTTGTCCCCGCCAGAGCTATGTGGACACCTCGCCAATTGCCCCTGTAAGCTATGCTGACATGCGGACAGGCATTGCTGCAGAGGAGGTGAGCCTGCCCAGGGCCACCATGGCTGCTGCCTCCTCATCCTCAGCAGCCTCTGCTTCCCCCACTGGGCCTCAAGGGGCAGCAGAGCTGGCTGCCCACTCATCCCTGCTGGGGGGCACACAAGGACCTGGGGGCATGAGCGCCTTCACCCGGGTGAACCTCAGTCCTAACCGCAACCAGAGTGCCAAAGTGATCCGTGCAGACCCACAAGGGTGCCGGAGGAGGCACAGCTCCGAGACCTTCTCCTCAACACCCAGTGCCACCCGGGTGGGCAACACAGTGCCCTTTGGAGCCGGGACAGCAATAGGGGGCGGTGGCGGTAGCAGCAGCAGCAGCGAGGATGTGAAACGCCACAGCTCTGCTTCCTTTGAGAATGTGTGGCTGAGGCCTGGGGAACTTGGGGGAGCCCCCAAGGAGCCAGCCCAACTGTGTGGGGCTGCTGGGGGTTTGGAGAATGGTCTTAACTACATAGATCTGGATTTGGTCAAGGATTTCAAACAGCGCCCTCAGGAGTGCACCCCTCAACCGCAGCCTCCCCCACCCCCACCCCCTCATCAACCCCTGAGTAGCAGTGAGAGCAGCTCCACCCGCCGCGGCTCAAGTGAGGATTTAAGCGCCTATGCCAGCATCAGTTTCCAGAAGCAGCCAGAAGACCTTCAGTAGCTCAACTGGACATCACAGCAGGTGCGTTTCATGGTGACAAAGTCAGAAGACAAAACTGTTTTTAACCTTGTGCTTCAATTCTGTTCTTCGCCTCTGCCCCTTCCTGTTCTTTCCCACTGCTTCCTCAGGGAGAATGCGCTTACATTCTCAGGGTACACAAGATGCTCACCCCACACTGACATCTGGCAGAGAGTCAAACAAACATGTAGGAGCAGCCACAGGAGGGCTTTTTCGTTTGAGAATTTCCAAGTGAAGGAGTTACTGCCATATTTTTAAAACGTATATCCTATGCCAGTTCTGAGGTTTGTAAAGTTCCTACATAAGAAGCTTGATTGGTTTGTTGAAGTTGTCTTTTCACTATATATTTAAGTCAGCCCCAACAGGGACCGTTCTACAGAAAATATTAACACAGGGGCTAAACCCTTCCTTTAAGATAGTTTCTGGGCTAAACCCTTCCTTTAAGATAGTTTCTGGGAGCCCTTAAGGGTGATCTTACCGAGTTGTTCTCTGTACTTTCGTTCTGTGATTTCATAATACCAAGGCAACATAAACAGCACCGGGAAACATTGATTTCTATTCATCCTGCCCTAAAAAGATAAGGAGTAAGAGCTTTTTAGAAATACGTGTTTAGAGAGAAGTACCTATCTATTTTTATGATCTCTCAAAGTAATTATGGGTTATGTTGTCCTTTTGTTCCTGTACCAGGATTTCTGAAATATTATTCACACACCAACCCACCATCCCACGGGCCTGGCCTCTCTCATACAGGATATGCAGGAAACTCTGTATGTGTCTGGGACCCATGATTAAGAGTTATGGGAGTTCATCTTAGGATGTCTGCCTTACAGTTACCTCTTCTTGCACTGAGACATTACAGATATCATTTGGGGGCTACTATACATCTTCTGTAAAATAACTTTTATTTGTTGAGAAGAATGCATACTAAGTCAGGAACATGCCTTAATATGTTTTGTTTTGTTTTGCATTGAATAGAAGGGCTAAACTGTATACCCTCCACTTTTAGGGTATTTGTTGTGTGCCTTTAAGTTCAAGAGTAGACACCACAGTAAATGCTGAAAGTTGGCTTTAGGTCTTCTGTGGCTAATGCCATATTGAAAATGAAAAACATTTGTAATAGGAAATTAGCCTGCCCTTCGTTCTGTTGATCCTGTTTTCTGGTGGTCATGATTGTGGGTAGAAGAGAGGAGTACAGTTTGCAAATAATGTGATGAGTTGGCAATACAGAAGTTTCCAGCATTTGGAAGCATTTTACTCTGACAAACTGATTGTCTTGTGAATTTTATCTCTGCTCCACAGAATAAGCTTTTCAAAGCATTGATTTTTCTTAATTTGTGTCAATTCATAAGAAATTAATCTGTGTCCTGGTTTCCTATTGATAGGTATTTGTTTATCATCTGTTCATAGTCTTAATTCTGTTTCTAATATTCGATCCATATCATTCTCTATTTTGTAGAACAAGAAAAAAGTATATGAACACTGAAATGAAGATTTTAGGTGATATGTTATAAAAAGCATTTATTTTAGCAGTATTTATTTCAACATTTATTTTCATCATTCACTAGAAGACTTAATTGTGTATGTCAATGTCAACAGTACAAATCTTGTTATATCAAATGATGTTTTTGGGAGTCAGAATCCCTCAACACTTTAAGCATTTGTATTATAAAGTGCCTCATTGGTAAAATAATGAGAATTTGAAGGAAACAAGCCCAGCAGAACTAAAATTTTGGTTTTAAAGGAGATGAAGAGAGTAAGTTTTTCTTACTTGTCATCTTAATTTGTTTAGGTTTCTCTTATAGAGTAGAATAAATAATGTTTGCTCTGAAGAAAATTGATGTCCAACTAGAATTTTCATTTTTAAAAAGGGCTTTAAAATAAAATTCTCCTATGTGTTGGATGCATTAAAAAAAAAAACAAAAAAACTCTACCACCTTCTATCCTTAATCTTCTTTGGGAAAATAAAATATTCTGGAATAATCAATCATATAATCCTATTTCTAATAATTCTGGAGTAACAATAGACCATGCTTTGCACCGTACCAGGAAAATTCTACAATGCATATTTGAGATGTTTGTGTTGGTGTTTAAAGTGAGGCACCAAATGCTACCTGGCACATTTACATCCTGATTTCTGCTTGCTTGCCTGTGCCCTGTTGAGTCCAAAGATGTTAGGACAGAAACAGACAGAAGTCAGACCTGTGAGTGGCAAACAGCTTCTGCTCCGAATGAGTATGTGTGTGCAAACATTTTCCTCACTTCCTCAGCAATTGCTGTCTTTGCTTTTTTCCCTCATTTCTCAGGTAAAACCTGAGACTCGGTGAAAGGAATAGAGGTATGATGAGGGGTGTGCTCTGTTGAAACATCTCGGCTTGTTTAAAATTTTTCATTGTGTTAGAGGAGAACACTTGTGAAGCACTGAGCTCAGGAGCTCGACTTGTTGGAAGCCTTTCTGCTTTACCTGTAGTCCAGTAACCTTTTCTGCCTGCCCTTTCTCTTGCATCGCCTCTTAGTTCTGGCCTGCTCCTTTTCTAGTACTATCCCCTGCCATCCCTTTGTTTCCACCTCTTATTTCATGTTCCTGACATTGTCCTTTTTTTCTTTTGCTCCTTTTCAGAATTTCGCAGTACTTGTGGCCCACTCTCTGCAGAGAGTAAATTGAGAGCCCAAGAAACAGGGCAAAAAGAGCCTCTCAGACTCGGTCATAGCAGCCCCGCCACCTTTACCCGGCATCAAATTTGTCTTTTAGTTTTGAAACTGCAGCTGACAAAGACACAGACCCCAGCCATGCCTTTTGGGTTCAGTTTTTGGTTTTTGTCATTCTTTGTTATGCCCTCCCCCTTTAAAAGACAAAAAAAAAAAAAAAAAACCCAGAAAAAGACTCTTTCCATTTCTTTTTCATTCTGTTTCCTTTTTTGTGATGTCAAGGATTCCGTACCTCCAAGGTTGCCTCCCCTCCCTCCCTCCCCTTTCCCCAGCAGTGTGGCCTTTTTGGCTGGCGCAAACCCTCTCAACCCTGGCACTTTCCCTTTTCCGGGTCACCTCCGCTTCCTGCATTCCTTCTCCTCCCTCCTCCGAGCCCCCTTTCGCCCCGGGTGGGGGAATCTGCAG
>NW_012116599.1:6193581-6230070 GCF_000951035.1 Colobus angolensis palliatus | reverse complement strand
AACGGCTGAGCCGGGACGGGCGCGGGGCGGGGCTTCCCGCAGGTCCCCTGGCGGTGGTAGCAGGCGGGCGGCTCTGGGCTGCTTTTTACCACCCCGCCTGACACCTCTTTCCCGCGGGTGCCCGCAGGCTGAGCCACAGGCCCCCTCCGCACCGCGCCCGCCGACTGAGGACGTTGTGCCCTCAGCCGTATTCTTGCATTTGGACCAGAATCCTAAGAATGAAAAAGTCCAACCAGCCCACGGACGGGGGCCGGAAACACACACTTCCTCTTATTTTTAATTGAGAAAAATCCAGGCCGTAACCATGTGACGAGCCCCATTTTGTTTCCCTCTTCTCTTTACTACGGTTTACTACGAGGCCACGTTCCTTCGTCTTCCTGCCTCGGGATCCGCGAGCAGGAAGGGAGCCCCGCACGTGGCTGCGGGCCTGCGGGCCGGGTGGGGTTGGTCCGCGATTCCTGCCCGCCCCCGCCACCAAGGGAGGGAGAGAGACCTGCGACTCCTGCGGCTGCCATCGTTTTTGGTCACTGGGGGAGGGGAAGTTCCTTTAGCTTGAAAGTGCCCTAGGCTCCATAGGCTTTACTGCAAAGCACCTGAGCTAGGTAAGAGCTGGGAAAACGCATCCTCCTGGGCTGTGAGGGAGCTCACAGAGAAATGAAAGACGGGACTGCGGCTTGCAGATCCTGAGAACTCGGTGTGACAAGGGTTTGGGTAGTGTGTTCCTTCAAGGCTTAGAGGAAATGCTGTCGCATTCTCGGACACAGATTCATTTTTCCATCATTGACAGTCCCAGTGACAGCCCGTCAATTTAGGCTAGGCACGTCGATTGTGAAAGCTTGCTAGATTTGTGTTGTGCACCCTCCAGTAACCAAAATTATGTGAGATATATTACTACATGGGATGGAAAATGTGTTGAGATTTGGCCTTTCTGAAATAAGGAAAATAAGAAAGAGAAGTGCTATGGGCGTATTTTCTCCTCCTTCCTTCTCAAGCATTTCTCACCAGCTAGCATCCCTCTTGCATCACTGAATCATAAGATCCCAGGGCAGGGCTTTTTCTGAGGGGCCAAGTGAAACATCACAGGTGGAAACGTACCAAGTAGGTGCAAATGCTATGCCCCAAAACTGCTACTGAGCAGTGGGAGAGAGTTTCTCTGTTATTCCAGAAAAGTTTGAGCATCTAATAATTTGCTTAACGTTTGCAATTGTTTAGGTAGCTTTTTATATTTAAAAAAATCCATAAAATGTTGCATATATTGTAGTCATTTCTCTTAGTTTACCCTCAATAAATACTATCTCCAGCATTGCCTTATAGGAAGAGACTTGGGATCCAAAGGGCATGCCACTTTTTTTTTTTTTAATCAGAATTCCAGGAAAATAGCTTTGTGCTATCTTAAATGATGCAATGGAAAAAGCAGTTCTTGGGAGCCAGAGATCTTGGGCTCTAACACAGCCTGTGCCCTTCACCAGCTGAGTGACCTTGGGCAAGTCACTTAATTTGTCTGGACCTATTTCTTCATCAGTAACTTGAGGATTTTGTTCTAAATTATTCTAACCTCCTTTGCAGCTCTAAACATAGGAATGTTGTGGAAAAAATGACTGATACTCTTTAATGGGTCAGTTGCAATGAGGATTCTGAAGAAGAAGCTGTTGACAGGGTCATCATAAAGCATTAGAATAGCCTGTTCTGTCCATTTCTAACCTTTGGATCAGACATTCTTTACGGCCAGACCGGGGCCTGGAAGGAAAACATCGTTTGATTCAGGCCTGACATTAACCTTTCTTGCTTCAAAGGGGCGTTTTCAAATTTTAACAGACCCCAAGACAAACCCTCCTGACTAACCAGCCTAAGTTTTTGGAACCATCTCTAGAGTGGATCATGCTCCTCTTCCTTCCGCCTTTTTAAAAATAAAATGTGTGTGGGAAGGCAAGGCACCTGCTAGTTCCTACATCCTAAGGTCAGCTCTCAGAAACATCCCACCCCTCCCCACAGTATAGATTAAGCTTTAACCAGTGCACACTGCAGAAATTAACACATACATCCTGTTGGAAATCACCTCTTTTTCGGGGGTGGCGTATTTGTGGATAATGTTTCGCATTTGTACCGTCAGTGTTCGTCAGTGAGATAGCCATTTAAGTGAATGGAAAGGAAATTTGAGAAGCCAATTGGGGACTATAGGAGGTCTTCCAAAATTTTTTGTTTAGCTTTATTTTTCTCGCTTAGGTGTATGAAACAACTCAGTATTTCTCTTGCTGGCAAAATTAGTGTTGTCCAGATTTTTTTTTGTTTGTTTTAGGATTTTTGATTAGTTGAGCCAACACTGCTCTTCCAACCCTGTGTTATCTTGGCTGTTGAGTTGCCAGTATATTCAGAAGCTCCTACTTTTTTTGTTCCTCCATGTGGATTTCACAAGTCATTAAAATAGTCTGTTGCCTCTTAAGAAACTCCATGGACTTATTCTCTTCCAATCCTCTCACTATAATCAGATATGTGTCTTAGTTGAATAGTATATAAATCGTTCCTTTTATTTTGATGGGTTGCTAATTTAGTATATTGGAACATTTCACGGTTTTAAGGTTTTGTTTTGTTTTAAAGAAAGCCATTTCCTCAGTTATTTCCTTATGTTACAAGTTACTGGAAATTGTATTCAAGGAAAATAGCTTCTTGTGAATCATGCTTGAAGCCAGTTTCACACTGAAGATCCTGTAACTTTTTTTCATACTAGTATTTTTTTGTATGTAAAATAATAGATCCTGCCTCTACCACATTTATAATTATGTAACTGATTTATTCTTTCATTACCTTATTAGTCCATAACTATGCAGCAGACTTTGAAAGTTCTTTCTAAATGTTGAAACATGTTCAGAAAGTGTAATCATATTGAATTTTAACTTAAAATTACGTTTAAATATTAGTATGATATAATAATTGTATACTAATTTCAAACTAGTATGACATAGTTACTAAAATTTATTGTAAAGCTTTTTAAGAGGATAGATTAGTAAGTATCATCTATTTGCTCCTATTTTCGTCTTACGCTTCGGAAATGGTAGTATCTCTCCCATTCTTAATTCACTGAAAAAGGGAGAAGATGGATTAGATAAGTATAAGGTACTGTCATGTGTGATAAAAGGAACACTTTTCATTTTAATAGTAGTCTTGCAGCAGGCTCTGCTATAATGTATTTGTTGAAATAAATTTGGTTGGATAAATGTTATTTGTGCTTATTCAGTGAGTCAGTGATCTTTGAATAATAGAGCTTTGAAAAAGATGTGTTTATGTTGAAAAGGCTTTTTGACCCTTTTTCTGTATTTTCCATTGATAATGGTGGTAGAGTTGAACACATGGGTCAGACTGTGATTCTAGTTGCAGTTATCTTAAAGCAGAATGGAGATTTTTTGGTTTTATTACTCTACCAGGAAGGTTTTATTGAGTAAGCTGAATTGGATTGCATTCATTGTATTCCTTTTACCATCCCAAGTTTTTAAAATATTGAATGTTACATATGTATCCTTGCACTCTGCTTTTATTGTTGACCAAAGAATACTTTGATGCGTGTTCTCTGATCCTGCCTGACATATTTAGGTCATGTTGCTGAACAGTATCACTTAATCTTGAGAAGTTTTCTCACGTTTGTTGAAATGATCAAAGAGACTTTTTTTTTTCAAATATATGTAATGTGGCAAACAAATTATGTTTTCCACAGGAAGTCATGGTTTTTACTTTTAGGAAGGATATGATCTAAGTGAGCTAGCAAAATATTAAAAGCCATTTATAAACATTTAGCAGTTAGTTAAAGGCTACTGGAATATTCAGTAATTGCTATGTAGTCAACTATAATTTATCTAATCTTCTCCAATCGTCATGTCCCTATTCACTTCAAAATTATTTGGAGGGCTCTATGGATATGAAAAATAATTATATTTACTCTTGAGTTTTAGGGCTTATGGGAACAATCAGAAGATCAGAAGCTCTTTAATTGTCTTTAATACTATTCAAGCCCATCAGCCATTTCTCAAGCCTAACATAAATTATCTGCTTTTGGTCAAACAGGCCCTAAGCCATTTTTTGTTGTTCTTCCCCTCTCCTTCCTTTTACTCAGTAAGCACTATTGAGCACCTATCATGTTCCATGTAGTACACCTTTTATTGAAAGGGGATGAAGGTAGAGTCATGGAAATGGAGGTAAAAAATGGTACTGAGAAGAGATCACCAAAGTAGTTACCAAATTTCTTATGACATAAGTTATCCGGGAGAAACAAATCAAGATTCAGATTGTGTAGTTCACAAAAGTTGGCATTTTTCATAAACCTAAAGGGCAAAAGTGCCCATCTACCTTAAAGGTTTGTGTTTTTCTGAATCTTTCTAACCGTGGCTTCCTGTCTGACAATACCATCAGCATACTAAATAATCAGGAAGGCTGTTGAAACTCTCATTTGGAAGAATGGCCCGTTTTTGGATATTAAGCTTGCAAATGTAATATTGACAAAAAGCAGGAAAAAGATATCTTGGCTTTGGATCTTTAGTCCCAGTGAAAGTAGCCAGAAGAAGAGGCATCCAACTGTTAAATGAAGAGGGGTTGAATGTGGACTTGTTATGGGTGGCCAGTGTTAGGAAATGTGGGGTGAAAGTAGGGGCTACAAAAGAAATTTTAAAGTCTTGTTATCTTAGCTTTGTTATTCCAGGACTCTTTTCTTTTTTTTCCTTTGGGTGGGTGGTTTTTATTTTTAATAAAGAAAGGCTCCAACACTTTTAACTGTGGTTCCTTGCTTGCTTCTGGCTGGAAGTATAATCACTTTTGAGATTTCTCTCCCTCTGTTTTGATGCTATGCAGTCATATTTATTTTTAAGTTTGTGGTAGTCTCTTACAGAAACATTTTTAAAAAGCTTTTTTTAAGACTACCAAGTTTTATAATAGCTTGCTGGGTCTCTTCACACTATTTTTTCTCTATATTTTTATATAGGTGATACATGTACATGCTATAAGTTTCAAGTGTTTTTTTTTTCTTTTTTAACATAGAGAGTGAAACATAAAACGTCCTCCCACCTTTGTCCCCAGTTTCTCATAGGCCACCATCACTGCTGGGTTTTGTTTATCTTTCCAGAGATAGACTGCTTATAAATTTTGAAGCTTTGTAATAGAAAGTTGGTTAAATGCCCAACTGCTCCAAGTCTTCTATGGAAGAATATGCTCAGATCCCAAATTGCAGCACTTAAAGGGGCACAGCAGATAATACACCTCGTACAACAGACTTACTTGTTTTTTGTTTGTTTGTTTGTTATTCTTAAAGGGAAAAAAAGGACACACTACTTTCCATGTCGCTTTTCAATCCTGAGGTTCAAAAATTTCTAGAGATTAATCAATCTAGCACAACAGTGAAAGGGGAAAATACAGATTAAAAAATGATCTGGTTTTTCAAGTTCGAAATGTGCAAATTAAGAAATGTGTCTTATTTATTTGTTTATTTATTTTTGTTTGCTTTTTGAGATGGAGTCTCACTCTGTCACCCAGGCTGGAGTGCAGTGACACAATCTTGGTACACTGTAACCTTCGCCTCCCAGGTTCAAGCCATTCTCTAGCATCAGCCTCCTGAGTAGCTGGGATTACAGGTGTGTGCCACCACACCTGGCTAATTTTTGTATTTTTAGTACAGACGAGGTTTCACCATGTTGGCCAAGCTGGTCTTGAACTCCTGACCTCAAGTGATCTACCCGCCTTGGCCTCCCAAAGTGCCAGGATTATAGGTGTGGGCCACCACACCTGGCCAGAAAAGTTTTAAGTTTTTAAACACCACCAATTTAAATCTTTATTACTTTATTTTCTTTTCCTGTTCACTTCCATGGTACTTAGGCATTCATTCCCCCAAGACTGGGTGAATAACTACTTCTTAATATAGTGTAATGGGATTAAGTATTAAGGTTAAGGATCTTTTTGAAGACTTTCTGGATAGCAATGTCTCCTATTTTTCAGTGCTCAAAAGAATTAATGCTTTTTATTGGAATAGTCTTTCAACATTTCAAATTCTGGGAGCAATTTATTTTGTACATAGGACTACACACAACTAATTAATTAAATTTATTTATACTAGCGATGTCCTCTCACTTATTTTCTCCAAAGTTATTAATACTGGACAGGAATGGAATTTAGAGAATCTACCCTGTCTCCTACGGAAGGTGTGCACTGCTGAGATAATTTCTAGTTTGAAGCAAAGAGGAGCTTCTCTAATGGTCAAAAACATTTATGACTGGTACCCTGCTCTTCTTGCTAATTGTGGTCCAGGAAGAGAATGAATAGAATGGGGTAGCTCTTGTTACAGAATAGAAACTTTCGAGAATGTGGTAACAGATAACATGTGAATTAGAGGCTGGGCATGGTGGCTCACGCCTGTAATCCCAGCACTTTGGGAGGCCAAGGTGGGTCGATCACCTGAGGTTAGGAGTTGGAGACCAGCCTGACCATCATGGTGAAACCCTGTCTCTACTAAAAATACAAAAATTAGCTGCACGTGCTGGCAGGTGCCTATAATCCCAGCTACTCGGGAGACTGAGGCAGGAGAATCACTTGAACCTGAGAGACAGAGATTGCAGTGAGCCGAGATCACACCACTGCACTCTAGACTAAAAGACAAGAGCGATACTCCATCTAAAAAAAAAAAAAAAAAAAAAAAAATTGAATTAGAATTGAATTACAATCATCAGTGTTTGATCGTGTTTTTGGTGACTTACCAATAAGAGTATACTAACAGCAGTAGTATCAGTTTTCTTCCAGATTAAAGTAAGGAGGAATGAAATTCATCAATATGAAGGAAAATTTTAAAAAGCTGTTAAAGAATTTTATGTCTAGTTTCTCAGGAGTATGTATCATTTGGCTTTCAATATGTAACAAAGCACAACCAAATAAAGTGCTTTAAAACATTAGTCGTTTACTAGGTCCCAATTCTGTGTGTTGGTAATTTAGGCCGAGTTGCGCTGGGCAGTTCTTCTGCTTGTCTCATCAGGCTAAACACATGTGGTTCAGTCAGTTGGAGGATTGGCTGGGGGCTGGTGGTCTAGGATTCTCTTTCTAACATATCTAGTGGATGATGCTGGCTGTCATTTGGTGCTTGCTATTGATTGGTCCACGTGTCCCCAGCAGCCTGACCCAGTCCTCATGTGGTATTGAACCAGTTCCCAGCAGCAAGAGCAGGGAAGCAATGAATGCATAAGTACTTTTCAAGCCTCTGCTTACATCACATTTGCTACTATTCCATTGCCTAAAGCAAGTCACATAGCCACATCCAGTATCAAGGGGATAAAATAGAGATACTATTAGAAAATCCATATTTTCTGACTTACTATGATACCATAGTATACTATGGTATACTATGTATACCATAACAGAAGTACATAGTATACTAAATGCAGTTATTTTGTTGTCATTAGTAAATGTTTATCAACTGCATTTGAACATTTAGAATCAAATTATTCTTAGATGTTTACAGCGAACAGTTCTACTTTTGGGTGAAATATCAGCGATTTCCATCATACTAATTTTTTGGAAAACATGAACACGTATATTCCCTTAAATAAATATTCATTGAATTTATTCTGTGAGCTAGGCAGTGGAGACTGAAATAGATGTGTCCCTGCCTTTGTGGCACTTTACAGGGGGCGAAGAATAGACAAGTAAATAAATATGCTACTGCAAAGTGTGGCATGAGGAAGAGGAAGGGCAGAGTGTTACGAAGTAGAATAATGGGCACTACTGTAAATGTAGGGGCAGGAAATGATTTCAGAAAATACATAATGTACTTCTGTTATTCAGGTTTGTAAAGTAGAAACACGTATTTTTATATTACATGCTCTGTGGGCCAAGTGCAGATTCAGGTCTTGATGGCATCTTTTTAAGAGTTAGATCTCCTTAGGAATACCTCTTATTAGATGAGTGAAGGCTGAAAGCTCACCTCTAAGTACAACATTGAAAAATGACTATTGAGGTTTCTAGTAGTAGATGCGGTTGTCTCTATTTTTAGTGCCATTGGTGGCTGGTGAAAATATACTATTTGTTCTAGATGTCTAATATGAGCTAGGTTAGAGGATTATACTTCTGTTTCGTTTAGTTTTGTTTTGGGACAGAGTCTCACTGTGTTGCCAGGCTGGAGTGCAGTGGTGCGATCTTGGCTCGCTGTAGCCTCCGCCTCCTGGGTTCCAGCGATTCTCCTACCTCAGCACCTGAGTAGATGGGATTACAGGGGTGCGCCACCACACCAGGCTAATTTTTGTATTTTTAGTAGAGATGGGGTTTCACCATGTTGGCCAGGCTGTCCATGAACTCCTGACCTCAAGTGATCTGCCCACCTTGGCCTCCCAAAATGCTGGGATTGCAGGCATGAGCCACAGCCCCCAACCAAGGATTACACTTTGTAACAGTCTTCAGGTGGCTCACATAGGACTTGAAAATGAATATGGTACTGGAAGGGAACCCAGAGCCAGGGGATATCTTCCCACTGTCCCTTCACCAATGGCTGACTGCTTGTTCCCACTTATACAACAAGCTGAGCCACATGAGAACTGGTGCAGGGCGCTGGACATTTTGTGGGGAGAGGTGGATAACAAGGGCCTAAATGGAGTCAGAGACTTTGAAATGGTTTGAAAGGGCTTTTGCTGCCTGAGCAAAAATCTAGATTTGGGTAACACAGAGTTGCTGATTGTTGGAAGGCAAATGCAAATGGTTTGCCATATCCCACTCAAAGCAAAGGCAGTACTTTAGTTAACTTTTCACCCAGCTCTCCCATCAGCTACTATTTACATTTTTCTTTTACCAGAATCTCAAATACCTTAAATGTTCCTGAGGTTACAGAACAAAACAAAACAAGACACTGTATAAAATATGTCATGGAGGGGAGCCAAGTGGGAGAAACTGAAAGTTTAATGTGGTGGTATTTATATTGTTATCTTGGCAGCTCCAGTCCACCCCACTAACCCACCCCTTACTAGCTCCCTCTGCCCCCCTTCCCAATTCCAGCATACTCTTTGAACCACAGCTAAACAATAACTTCCTTTCAAAGCGAATCCCGTTCCTTCTGGTTAGGTTAAGGAATATTAATATTACATTTTTAAAGGAATGAGTAATAAATTAATTTCTAAAAATATTTTATTTCCACTTGTAGAGTACCCTGGAAGTTACCAAGAGTATAATTAAAACTCCCTTTTTCCCAAACGTGTGTGTGTGTGTGTATTTAGGGGTGAGGAGGAGGACTAGGGAGTGGAAACTACAGTCCAATAAAAAAGGTTACATTCCTAAAAGTTGGTCTTTAAAAATATTTTGCAGCCTGAGCCTTTGGTCCCCCACAAGTCCCTACAAAGGCCGACCTTCAGAAAGTGTGCAGGCTTGTTGTTTTCTTGGGCCTTTGAACTGGGTGAAGAATGTGTCTCAAGATGGAAAAATGAATGGCTGGTGCTTTAGCCTCCAGCTTGAAGCTCGCTGGAGGAATGTTATTGTGTCTTCAAAGCCTGCTTCCCACCACGCTGTATTAGTTAGATGGGCTCATGGAAAACGTCTTTGCATTATCAAGTACATAACAAAAACCCATACCACCCAATTCGATCTAATTCACTGACTCCTTTTAGGTGGATTTTTAATTAATGTTTCTCTTCTCTATGAATAGAGCCTCATTCCATGGCTCCCTCCCTAGCCTGACTCATGGGATTTACTGTTACTCACCAGTTTAGGAGACTTCAGCATTTTTCTTTTCTTTTCCTTTTTTGTGGATGGGAAATACTATTTTAAAAAATAATGGCGGAAGGTATTTAGGAACAACTCTCTTAGCTAAGAAGAGTTCTAAATGGATTTCCAGCAAAAGTAAGTAAAATCGCATTTGCAATGTAAAATCAATGGATTTAAATGCATTGAACAAAGAAAATAGCGAAACGTTTTATTAGCTGGGTTCACGTGTATCTACCACCCTACCTCTCTTTTTAGTTCAGAAAATTGACCCCTTCGTGAAGGATGATGGAAGTGGTAACACCACCTGTCTTTGCTCCAGTTACTGGTTTTATGGCACTCTTTCCTACTAAACATTGTGAGCTGTTTGAGAGTAGGCTCACTCTTCATTTCATGACTCCATCATCCAAGTTGGTGCTCACAAAGCACTTGCCACATTGAAAACGTATTTATCAACAGTTCAGGGAAGAGTCTTGGATCAAGGGAGAGGGTGGCTTTAGAAAAGTTTCAAACAAGAGCAATAATGTGGATATTTTTCGAGTACCTCAAACCGTTTCATTTGTCAAATATTTTAAAAATTCAGATTTAACAATGTCAGATATATTAAAAACAGTCGATCAAAATTACAAGAGTTTTTGTAATGTGGTATGTCTGGATATAAAAACTTGGATAAAATTAATTGTAACTTCCTACGTATCTTAAGTCTTGGACACTTCCTCCGTTCCCCCAAACCATTCTTTTGAAGATTGACAGGAACTTTGCTTTGTTTTGACAAGATTTATTTTTGTGCTTCCAACAGTAGCTCATCAACTTTTATTCTACTAATATAGTTCTTCTGATGTTAATTGTAGCTTACTGATCTAGGTCATAGTGTAGCATTTTCACTGAGGTTTCAGATATCAAAAGCAATGAGAAAATTATTTGAAAAATGGCATTATATCACAGCTACCTCTAATTTTATTTTATTTTATTTATTTATTTGAGACGGAATCTCACAGTATTGCCCGGGCTAGAGTACAGTGGCGGGATCTCAGCTCACTGCAACCTCCGCTTCCCAAGTGACTCTCCTGCCTCAGCCTCCCGAGTAGCTGGGATTATAGGCGCCTGGCACCACGCCCAGCTAATTTTTTGTATTTTTAGTAGAGACAGGGTTTCACCATGTTGGCCAGGCTGTTCGCAAACTCCTGACTTCATGATTCACCCCCCCGCCTTAGCCTCCCGAAGTGCTGGGATTACAGGCATGAGCCACCGCGCCCAGCCGCTACCTCTATTTTTAAAAAGAGGCCAGTTAGAAAGTTTATGATTCACAGATTTCCCTCTTGATGTGTCCCATTGCTCCTCCTTTTTGTTCCTGTTGGGAATATTGTCGCTAATTAGTCCCTCTACTAAAATATGGATAAGGTTTAGGAAAAGGAATTATATTTAAATGAGTCCATTTTGCCAATGTAGCCCTTGGTAGCTCCTCTGCTAAAATGTTACCTTGGTCTGGAAAATTGAACCTGATTGCTTTGAGACTTTTCCCCTGCGTTCCCTGACTTTTGTTTCCACACTTCATTGAGGCTGTACTGGTGTGATGACCAAAATAATAGAATGTGTATTCTAAACTGATGTGCCAGCTATTGTTGCAATTGTTTTTAACCATTGTTGGACATTTGAAGTATTGAGCTAAAACTTAGGATCCAAGCACTTTTATAATACTTATAGCAGAACATTTGCCACATTTGGGTATGAAACCCACAACTCCACAAGATCTGTAATATAAATTAGTTGTATTTTATTTTAAATAAGACTTCAGTTTTATTGGCCCTTCACAGTCGTCTAACATTTTTGCTGCTTTCTAAAACTTGAAGATGTGTGTCCTTATAGGTATGTGTCTGGTATTGAGCTAAGCTCTTTCTCTTTTCACCAACGTGGCTGAATAGATTTGAATGCTCAGTGGAATGAGTCTGGCATTTGGTAGATACTGTTTGTTGTGTGTAAGTAATGAATGAATGTTGGACCATAGGGTTTTAAAGCACAATATGGAAAATATACCAGCACCTCATTTATCTGTAGACCAGAATCATATTCTATTCAGGAAAACAAAGTTTTTATTAACTACATTGCTACTGCTAACACTTGGTGGGTATTGAATATTTTCTTAGATTTTTCCATTCATTGCAGAAGTAAGCTGTTGTAATTGATGAACCTGAAATTTAACAGAAATCATAACCAGTCATGAAGATCTTGGTGGGGAGTCGCTGAAGACTCAAATGTTTGTAGACCTGTCATGTGAGAGCATTCTGGTTAAGTAGTACAATAAGGAGTTAGTGAATTTCTACTGAGTTCCAGGATACTCCTAAGTTCTTGAATTACAACTGTGAAGAAAACAGACAAAAATTCAAGCTTTCTTAGAACTTCCTTTCTTGAGGACCATGTGAGCCAGAAAGCTGTAGAGGACCAACTTCCCCAGGGCACATTTTTATGATGTAATAGGGCAAATTATAAAAGATAAGGAAGTGAGAGTTGAAGTTGATGTATATGTGCTTCAGAGAGAGTCTTACATGAAAGTCAAGATCTGAAACAGGTGACATATTGCGAGAAGGATGTTAGGAGTATGTGGTACATCTGGGAAGCCCTAGAGAAGACTGAAGCTGGCCACTAGTGTGGCCACCTATGTGTACTGGGCATTGGGTGTTGGAGGGAGCAGGGGTGTAATGAACCATAGCTTATGTTGCAGCATTGAATGGTAGTAATTTTCGCTGGGTATTATTAAGAGTTTTCTTTTTAAGACTAGTGTGCTAACGTGGTAATGTGTATACTCTAATCTTTCTTTTTCCAAAAGTGTTTTTTGAAAATTCTGTTAGAAAAGTATTTAATGTTTGGGAGGAAAGACTATCTTGAAACTGCTTTTATATAAAAGTTTACTTTGGTATTGCTGTGTATTTTACAAGTACGGATCTTCAGGCATATTCCTGTTAAATCCATGCATCACAAGAAGAAATCCCACAGTTTTGAGGTTGCTTTTTCTAGTGGATAACAGCTTTTATGGTGAGGAAATTCCTTTATTTCTAACTTAAATCCTTCATTTATGTGTGAGAGAATTTCCCTCATTCTGATTTTAGTAGTGGTGACAAGTGGCCTTTTTTAAAAAAAACGAGGCTATAAATTATATTTTTATCAGAAGATTTAAATTATAGAAATATACTGTAAAGTACTATTAAATTCTAAAAACAAATTTAAAATAAAATACGATGACCATATGTAGATATGCAGAAGAATAAATGGAAAAATCATAACCTTGGTACTGCATAATCAGTTTGCTAAAAGAGGAAATAAGACAGGAAATGAATTTTCTAAGAAATTCTTAGAAAAATATTTATAAATAGAAAGTATTTTATAATTGATCAGGCAATTCTAATTAAACTGGTTATGACTTTTCTGGGTTTCAAATATAACATATATTTATTTGCTGAAATTTAATAATAGGGTCAGTGAATTAGTCCATTTTCATGCTGCTGATAAAGACATACCCGAGACTGGGCAATTTACATACTAAAGAGGTTTAATTGGACTTACAGTTCCACCTGGCTGGGGAGACCTCACAATCATGGTGGAAGGTAGAGAGGAGCAAGTCACATCTTATGTGGATGGAAGCAGGTAAAAAGAGAGCTTGTGCAGAGAAACCCGTTTTTCCACCATTGTGGGTTATTGCTTTTGTATTATTTTTTAGCATTCCCTTACTTTTTGACACTCCAATATGCTACAGCATCACCTTGTTTATTTCCTGCCCCAGTTCTAAAATCATCCATTTTTCTAAGGAGCTGCTTCCTTTTATTGGAGAACCTACAGTCTGCCCTCTGTAACCTTGGATTCTGCATTCGTGGATTTCAAGCACAAATCAAGACTATTCAAGAAAAAAAAGGATAGTTGCATCTTTACTAAACATATACAGACTTTCTCCTTGTCATTATTCCCTAAACAATACAGTATAACACTTATACATAGCAGCTACATTGTATTATGTATCATAAGTAATCTAGAGATGATTTAAAGTATACTAGAGGATGTGCATAGGTTATATGCAAACACTACACCATTTCATACAAGGGACTTTAGCATCCATGGATTTTGGTAGGCACAGGAATCCTGAAGGCAATCCCCCACAGAAAATTGAGGGACAATTATATTGGAAACTAAGATCTGGGACCTAGCAGTGTTTGTCACTACTGAGATGTCATTTCTTTTTGGCCTTCTCAGCTGACAGAGCAAGGAAATATATGTGTGTGCTAACCCATACATATACACATATCTATACATATTTCTCTATGTAACCATCTGTATCTGTACTAAGCTAAACATGAGTTCACATTGCTGTCTCTAACTCCAGTCCATTTCCACATGGACCATTCTCACCTCCTTGTTTATCTGTCACCTCCCATCCCAACAGTGGGAAGTCTGGCTGCTACTATCCTTGATCCATTTAATTGTTCAATTTCACTACATATGTATTCATAGCAGTTTAGGATTGTTAACTCTAGCCCCATGGGAAACAACTTTATCAACTAGAGTACAATGCTTCTGTCAAGTTTCTTTTGCCTTTAGTCTTACAGGTTCCCCTCGTTTCCGGAGTTACTTAGGTCAGCACCTTATTCTACCGCTTTTACAAAGTCTTTTCATGAATTTGTAACACATTTAGATTATTTTGTCACATTCTACATTCCATCCTGTGATCAGTGACTTCCTAGGTGTATTTTTTTAATTTACATACATTAAAGTTTACTGTTTGTGCTATAAATTCTGTGGGTTTTGACAAATGCTTAATTATTTGTATTCATGATTACAGTATCACGCAGAGTAGTTTCCAAGGCCCTAAAAATGCTCTGTGCTTCACTTATTCAACCCTTCCTTTCTCTCCCCAACCCCTGGCAATCTCTGATCTGTTTATTGTCTCTATAGTTTTGCCTTTTCCAGAATGTCATAAAATTGGAATCATTACAGTATGTATTTTTATCAGGCTGGCTTCATTTACTTAGCAATATGCAGTTAAGATTCATCCACATCTTTTGTGGCTTGATAGCTCATTTCTTTTTATTGCTGGTTGATACTCTTGTATGGATGAAACGTAGTTTATTTACCTAGACCACCGACCTTTTATGGAATGTTTCTCTAGATGTGTTTGAAGACATTTGTGAAGTCAGGTCTCAGTTTTCCTTTAATGCTAATCATTTTTAGGTTTTACTCATCATTCTTATTTTTCAAATCTTCAATTAATTTTGTGGCTCTTTCCCAAACTTTGAATTTTTTTTTGTTTGCTTGGTTTTTTTTACATCATTTTCCTCCCCCAAATTGTCCAACATTCTGTAGTACAGTGTTTCAAACCAACTCCAGACTGGACATAGTTAGACATTTGCTTCCTGATTTCCCCATGTTCTCTCCATTTTAATTTGCCCCATGTTAGTGTTTTACTTTTTCAATGACAGAACTTTGTAGATTATGTACCACCTTGGAACCACTGTGACCATCAGAGCCTTTTTAAGCTCTCTTCCTTGAAGGATAGTTATTTGCATTTTAAAAAGCAGATTTAGGCCGGGCGCGGTGGCTCAAGCCTGTAATCTCAGCACTTTGGGAGGCCGAGGCAGGCGGATCACGAGGTCAGGAGATCGAGACCATCCTGGCTAACATGGTGAAACCCCGTCTCTACTAAAAACACAAAAAATTAGCCGGGCGGGGTGGCGGGCGCCTGTAGTCCTAGCTACTAGGAGGCTGAGGCAGGAGAATGGCGTGAACCCGGGAGGCGGAGCTTGCAGTGAGCCGAGATCAGGCCACTGCACTCCAGCCTGGGCGACACAGCCAGACTCCATCTCAAAAAAAAAAAAAAAAAAACAGATTTATTTGAACCCGTCTAGCAGTATAGTCTTTTTTAAAACGTATTTTGTGATTTTAATTCAGTATAGACATTTATAACTTTTTATTCTTTCTTACTATAATGGACTCTCAAGTCTCAGGAAATCAAGTTAATGAAGTTCATTGAAGCTTGGCTGTTGTGCTTTCTGGACATCCAGTGGGAATCTGGAACTGCCTGGACTGCCTGGTCTGAGCATCCCTGTCTGGATTTGTAGTGTAGGAACAGGGCTTTCTCTGTTGGACCACAGGGAATTACCTCTGGGATCATAAGGAGGGCCACTCTGCCGTGCCTCACTGTCTATCACCTTTATGTGAAAAAAGGCAGCTACTATCCTATTAGCTAAAAGGGTTTGAGGATCATATTTATACAGTCTTTCAACACTCAACAAATACTTTTGAACCTTTACTACGTACAGCATGGAATCAACTTTAAGACTACTCCCCTGGAGTGGCTAGAGTTAACCAAGGCAAAACCCCTTCTCTGCCTTCCTGGGGCAGATGTGTTGGGGAGGGGCTGCTGGGTAAAGTCAGGGGGTGGTGTGGGAAGGAGGTCACAAAAGCACACATGTTTTGTTTAAGGACCGAGATGCAAAAGAAAATAAAATCCCAGGTATGCTCCATAGTCCCATTCTTTTTTTTTTTTTTTTTAACTTGCAAGCTAACAGATTATACAGTCCCATTCTATACAATCTTTTCTTTATTTCTTTTAAAAACAGAGACATTGATTTTTCTTTCTCTCTCACGGAAATTGTCTCAGCTTATTGTATAATTCTGGCAGTAGAATTCCTGACATGCTAGATCATACAGATTACAGTGAGGCTGCTTTTATATTAGTGTGTATGTATGTGTTTTCTCCATATCTTTAGAGTTACATGTATAATATTTCAAACACATTCCCTTATAATCAGTTTTGCTGTCTGTACTCTTTGACCTTGAAGGGTCCCAGAAAAGTTGTTTCAAATAGAGAACCCAGCTGTTTCTATATATACATCCTAGTCACCAAAATGAATCTTTGCAAAAACGTTGAGTTTTTAATTGTTTAAATATTAACTAACCGGAAACAAACCTTATGTTCCTTTATAAACCGATAGTAAAAAACAGGCATATATATCTGCTAATGGCCTTTGTTTCAAAGTTTCCAGAAATAGTCCAGCTAGAGTTACATAGGTCATTAGCTACAGACGGTATTTGCTTCAGAAGGTTCTGTGGCTGTTTGATTTTGCATGTTTCATGTTGTCACCAAAGCCCAAAAGGAATTGGTATTACTGGATTGTATTTGCATTTTAGAGTGTGACCAGTTCTCTGGAGTACATATGCTGGGCTATTTATGAAACAACTTCAGCTGACAGCTGAAGATCAGAAGATGCTATTTTGGGAAGTGTCCTAAATGTGAGGTTCTGTGGTGAAAAAAAATTTAGTGTCTTACAGATAAGATATTTAAAACAGGAAGCAGTGGTAACTTATTGCTTCCTGTGTAAATATCCTTATCAGCGTGATAAACTTTAGGTTTCAGTTCTGCTTTCCTGATTCCAAGATTTATTTTCTTGTAATCATCTTCTATAAGAGGACTTAGAATTAAAAAAAAAAAAAAAAGTCCAGATAGGGGGAAGAGAAATAATTTGCCAGCATCATTTTTCCTGTCTTGATAAGGTCCTTTCATTTCCTGCCACTCATAGTATTTGCTTGGCTAAGAGAAAAATTATACGCTACTGTTCACTCATTCATTAGCTGTATCTATTGTGTGTGGATAGTATTGATTTTGTATTTGTTTTAGTGCAAGACTAGGTTGACTATTGTAAGTGAAAGATCAAATGAAAGTATAGAACCATCATGGACAAGAAAAGAGATGTGAATTTTATTCCCGATTCTGCCACCTCCTGGGAACTGTCATTCTTTGACCTGATTTTCTGGTTCACAAAATTGGAGATAGTAATATTGCCCTAGTCTGTCTTATATTGTTGTTTTGTGGATCAAATGAAATAATATATGAAAGTAAATTTGTAAACTATGAATTCCTCTTGTACATAGAGTTTGTCATGGTTTGAGTTATATCCCACCAACGCCCCTTTCACCCTTAGAACACAGGGGTGGTTTTGGTTTTTGTTCCTTCCTTATTAAAAATATTTTTCGAACTCAGTCAGCTTCTTAGATTTCTTGGCTGTAAGAGTATATCGTGATTGAGTGCCTGAAAAGATACACCAATGTTGACTCTCTTGTTCAGATATTTATTTTACGAAGTATGAGTATGGTGTACTGTTAAATTCTAGGAAACTGGGTTGCATTTATTAGCTTGGCATAGAAAAAGCAAAGTTCTACTCGTGGGCTAAATTTTGTTATAAGCTGTAAGTATAAATCGGGATCAAAGGCTGAAATATATTTATTAAACTTTAAAGGGAGCTAGGTACATGCATTTTATAGTTCCTGTGGATTTAATTATATATAAAAAATTGAAAATAAAAGTATGACTGGGGAGTGCTGAATGCTTTCTTCTGTAGAATTCTTGTCCCTGCTCTTGAGTCTCAGGACTCTTTGACAGAGAGATCCAGTGCTATGTGCTGTGCTGGGCAGAAGGCATGAGCATCTTAAAGAGATGGGTTTATATATGTATATAAACATATATATAGATGGTTAAATATACATATATAATATATATATTCAAGAGACGTATATACAACAATTTACATAATCCATGCTGTAAGGAAAGCAAAATAACAAAACTACTAAAATTCTAACTCCTGGCCTCTGGGTAATTATAAATCAGTAACTAACTGTAGTTCATGGCTCTCTATAAAACTGTCCAGTGAATTTCACCCCTCCTCCAACCTACTCCTTTGTTCCTCTCCTTATTTTTTATTTTCCTTTTCCTTGAGTGGTGGGGTCGAATGCTCTGAAGTAATTTTGGAACACAAATGAGCCTACTGAGCCACCGGACAGCCGACTAATACCATTTGCTTGGGCACAGGAAAGGGGCCCCAGCTATAAACTCCTCAGCAGCCATGCTATGCCCCATCACCATCATCCTTCCTCAACACCTTCTGACCTTGATAAACACAGGCAGGACCAAGAATGAGTTCATATTTACATACACCACTCCCTCCCATAAAAATAGGGTAACCTTTAAAATCATAAACACAGCCCACACTACCAACGTTCTTCCGTCACTGACAGTGACAGGATCTAGCTAGTTCTCACTCTCACTCTAGTTATATTTTTATAACTTTAAAGAGGGAGGGTCTCACTCTGATGCCCAGGCTGGAGTGCTGTGGCGTGATCATAGCTTACCCCAAACTCTTGCTCAAGAGATCCTCCCACCTCAGACTTCCAAAGAGTCTTGAGTTTGTTGAGAAAAATATTCAAGTTAAAAGTATCCCTAAAGATAATAAAGCTCAGAATGTTCTCTCTACAGACAAATAGACTGAGTACCAGAGAGTGTAAGTAACTTGGTCAAGATGATACAGCTGTTACATGGTAGAGGTAGCAAAAACAAAAACAAAAACAATATTTTTTTGATATTCTATTTTGATATTCTATTTCCAGGTTAATGTTTCCTCCCATGCTATACTACGTCAGGTTGTGCATGTGTAAAATGCTTTGTCTGTTTTGTATATATATATACAACATGTACATATATGTTGCATATTCACATATATATGTATCCAAAGACTGTATGTTATAGATGTCATTGTTCATTCATTTGATCCGCAAATATTTGTAAAGCCATTCACTATTTTGGGTGCTGGGAATAGGGCTAAGAATAAGACTTAGTTTCCATGCTTCTAGAGCTTATATTCTAGTGGGAGAAATAGGCACTACACAGATCGAGTTAATTCAGATAGTGGTAAGTACTCTTTGGAAAAATCAGGCAGGGTAGAGGAGTTTATGAACAATGTATCATCCTAAATTTATCAAAGAAGCTAAGTGGACCACACTCATATTTAGTTTTATTGTTTTTGAAGTTTCTTTTGAAAAATTCTACTGGGCAAGATGCCATTCAGAGATTCATACATATGTCTGAGGGGAAAAATTATAATTTATTAGAATAATTAAAGGCTTTAAAAGGTGGCTTGTTAAATGAAGTTTTCTCTTTCATATGTAGAGTGTTTGATTGTTAGTCCTGCTTGAAAATACTTTCTGAACACTGGTAATCAATTGCCTGTATCTATGACATAGTCAGCCCTAGTCATAAAGTTTTCAGAATGCATTCATGACTGCTAGGACTTTATTAGTGCTCTTTATTCAACCTCCTATTTCCCTTCTGGGAGAGGAGTAGGTTTCCTAGTGCCTCCACTGCTTCCCAGACAGGAGAGCAGTGAAACTGGGAGGCTACATTTTGTAAGACTTGAAGGGTCGTACCTTATATGGCAGGAAGGCGATCAATGGCTGATATGTCTCAACTAAGACGAATGTATATTTGTGATCAGTGAGTGGCCCGATACATTCAGAAAAGTTGGAAGACTCCATTCCATTGGCTTATGACACATTTTTATATGTACCTGTTTTTCTGGAGTCATAAATAGAAAGTTTTCTAGAGATAATGACAAGAGTAGTCCTTCCCCATTATCTGCCTCATTCCTACTAAAACAATAACTTTGTTAAACAACTTTGAGGTATAGTGATGAGTTGGTAAGTTGTTGCTTTTCAAGTGAAAGTTAAGTTTCTAAGCCTCCCATGAAATGCATAGGAAGCAAAAAATAACATCTGCATGTCTACATCTTCCATCTATGTCTGGTTGGCTGGAAGGACAGCCTCGAAATGGCTCTGTGGTTCCATGGGGTGCTGCAGGCCTGCATTGCCTTGGTGTAAATTAGGTCTTTCATAGACCTAATTGCTTCCTGAAGACACTCCGGGCAGTCTTGCAGCAGCTTCCATTTCTTTGTCGGTCACTGATTATTTGAACCTGGACTGTCCTGAGTTCAATGTCCATGTGTGCTGCACTGCCAGTGACCATCTTTGGCAGGGCAAGGCTGGTGGCCTTAGTTGTCTTCAGTTTCATCATCTGTTCTTAACTCTTTTTTGACTCTGCTTAGCGGATTTTCATCTTTGCCATGTACTCCATGCTTTTAAGAATATATTTATGGTCACAGAGTGATTCGGTTATAGTGGGAGTATGAAATTAGGAGAGTCCTATTACTAGTTTCTAGGTTCTGATTGTCTCTTCAGTTACATAAATAATATTGCAATATATTGAATATAGTTAAATAAAACATATTGAACATGAGTTGCTATTTTGCAAACAAGTGTTACAACATTGTTGTTAGAGAATGGGTCACCGAAGGCACCATCTCTCTTGTCTCAGTGAGCTCTGGTTACTTTAAAGAAGGATCCGCTGGGTACAGTGGCTCACGCCTGTAATCCCAGCACTCTGAGATGGTGAAATGGGAGGATCACAAGGTCAGGAGTTCGAGACCAGCCTGACCAACATGGTGAAACCCTGTTTCTACTAAAAATACAAAAATTAGCCAGGCGTGGTGGCATGTGCCCATAGTCGCTGCTACTCCAGAGGCTGAAGCAGAAGAATTGCTTGAGCCCAGGAGGTGGAGGTTGCAGTGAGCCGAGAGTGTGCCACTACTTTCCAGCTTTGGGTGACAGAGAGAGACTCCATCTCAAAAAAAAAAAAAGGGTCAGGGTTTTGGAGAACTTCTGATGGCATTCAGATTGATTTAGTAACAGCCAGAACCCAGTTTCAAATGGATTTTAAGGTCAGCAGGTACAGAGGAGAGCTCTCAGGGTGGTTTTACCAAGCCGCTGTTGGTACAATATTTAGCTCACAAACATTCAAATTTTTGATTAACCCTTTGGCTTTGGTTTGGTGTATTTTAGTCTTATTGATTATTATTATTATTTTTGTTTAATATTTCGTTACTTTATAACATATATTTGTATCAATGCAATGAGTATATGTCCATTCATTTATTCCAAACATCATTCCTTGTTGAGATTTGCTGTGTGCCCAGACACATTTTTGGAAAACAGAGACTATATGGTGAATCAGGCAGACAGTAGGTTTCTGTGTTGGTGGAGTTTATATTATTGCAAGGGAAGAAACAAATGATAACCAATGAAACAGTATAAAGGGATAGAGAAGAATGGGTAGGGTGGGCCATTTTTGATAGGGGTAGCCAGAAAGGAGGCAGTGACTGAGCAAACACCTTAGTGAGGTGAGGAAGAGACTTATGGGGTGAGGCTGTGTGCTGGTGAAGAGTGTCCCAGTAGAAGCAGCAGATGCAGAATCCTATGCTGGCAACGATCCTATGTTCCGGTGCATCTGGAGCAGCAGGGATGGGGTAGAAGGTGAGATTGGGGTAGTAGGCTAGGGTCTCTCGGGGCTTCATAGGCCATGGGAAGTTGCTTGAATTTCATTCAAAATATGATGAAAGCCCAGGAATGTCAGCGTGTGTGCCTGGACCACTCACCATGCTATTAAGTTCTATTCTAGAGGGACATGGACTTCTTCTGTGTGACCTGTTACTCCTCATGCCTTTGAGTTTGATAGTGCCAACAGCTGAGACCTCTTAGATATGAACTAAAGCCACCTCTACCCTACATTTTCATACATTCATCACCAGCATCATCCAGACATATTTTAGGGGTGGCTCCAAAGGGTTTCCTTTTTAGTCTTGCCACAGCGCCAGGCTGCACTAGCTTCTGAGATACCCTTTGGTCAAACCAGGCCTTTGCATATTGCCACCAGAGTTGATTCCTAGTTCCGGGCCTGTCTGGATGCTTGGCCACCCAGGTTATGATCATTGATGCATTCCTTGCAAGACATGTGTGCTCTGGTTTCTTTAAAGCAGGATCTCAATTCTATAAAGAATGGCTAAGGGCCCTTTTGTTGGGGGTGGGGTGTAAGGTGCTCATTTTAAGCCTCCACCAAACGTTCCAGCTATCAAGAATTTATCCCAGTTCTTATGTATCTTCAGTTGGCCTTTTTTTATTTCGGAAACCATGTCACCTGACATGACCCGTTCTCTCATTGGCCCTTATGATGACTTGCGTTTATTTCAGCACTCTTTTTATCTTAAGTGGTTTTTAGGTTATGTGATCCAAATTTAGCCTTGCTGATAACACTTGGCTGCCATTTGACTGGCACTGTGTAGAAGTCTGTATGTTTTAGGAAGCAGAGTATTAGTTCATTTTAATCCTTTAATCTTCCTGTAGGCTAGATACTATTCTGCTCTAACACTTACATATCAGGCCTTTTTTTGGTGACATTCAAAGCCTGTAGTAGAAACATTTGGCACTAATCAGGTAAATGTGAGTTAGCTTTGAGCTTCATTGCCTTTTTTTTTTTTTTAAGTTGATTTTACTGACTTCCTGGAAAATTATGTTGGCTGAGTAAACTTTTAATGATGTTTTTTATTATGCCATTTGCTTTTAGGTGTTAATTCTGTGACCATTCTTGTTTTGAGCTGCTCTGGACAGCTGGCTCTATGGTTTCATGAAGGCACACTAGTGGGTTGATGAAACCAAAGCGTACCATATGGATGGTGGCAAGAGAGTGATCTTCATTATTTGAGTTCCTGCAATTATAAGGGTTTAGTAGGGAAGTAGAAGATATAAAAATATTCACAAATGAACTAAGCACTTCTGAACTCTCCCCTTGCTTATTATCTCTTTATATTTAATACCAGTGATCCTTCATCCAATTTTATTCAGTGTGGAAATATACCGTTTGTGAAAGATGCAGCATTTCATAAAGTCAATGAAAGTAATGCTGGAGGATTGCTGGGTTTCACAAGTAGTCAATGACCAGTAAAGATCTAGCAGAATTAGATGAGTCAACTGTTGAAGAAACAAATCAAAGATAATGACTACTTTAGTACTTCTAAAATACATGATAAAAATCGTATAGGATTGGCTGGGCGTGGTGGCTCATGCCTATAATCCCGGCACTTTGGGAGGCCAAGGCAAGTGGATCACTTGAGGCCAGGAGTTCAAGACCCGCCTGGACAGCATGGCAAAACCCCATCTCTACTAAAAATACGAAAATTAGCTGGGGTTGGTGGCACATGCCTATAATCCCAGCTACTCAGGAGACTGAGGCACAAGAATTGCTTGAACCTTGGAGGCAGAGGTTGCAGTGAGCCGAGATCATGCCATCACACTCCAGCTTGGGCAACAGAGTAAGACCCTGTCTCAAAAGAAATAATAATAATAATAATAAAAATATGGGATTAAGAGAGGGCCTTGGGAAAATTGATAAAACCTTTGAATAGTTCTACAGAAACGATTCTTTTTATGATTGTTCCATGAAGACCAAGCAAGAAGTCCAAGTTGAAACGTGAAGGAAAAGTAATCCAAAAACATGAACACTTGATCCAACTTTGTTCATTATAAGAATTTTCAAGGCCGGACGCGGTGGCTCAAGCCTGTAATCCCAGCACTTTGGGAGGCCGAGACGGGCGGATCACAAGGTCAGGAGATCGAGACCATCCTGGCTAACACAGTGAAACCCCGTCTCTAGTAAAAATACAAAAAAACTAGCCAGGCGAGGTGGCGGGCGCCTGTAGTCCCAGCTACTCGGGAGGCTGAGGCGGGAGAATGGCGTAAACCCGGGAGGCAGAGCTTGCAGTGAGCTGAGATCCGGCCACTGCACTCCAGTCCGGGCCACAGAGCGAGACGCCGCCTCAAAAAAAAAAAAAAAAAGAATTTTCTAGTAGATTCAATTAAAACATTATTTGTTAAACATGAGGCAAGATAGTTTTTTCATATATTTCAGTTTTATTCCCTAATGTAAAATTTCAGTTAAATCCATTTACAATAAAAATTAGGTCCATGTTTTCAACAGATTTGCTTTTTAAAGTGGCTTCTCTTTGGTTCCGATTATGTTCAGCTGATGAAGACATCCTGCGTAGTTCTTTTATGGAAGTGGCAGAGGAGAAATGTGGGAAGGCCTTTACTGTTCCTGCCCAATTTTTGCGAAGTAGGAACTGGAGTTTTCTCATTGCTCCAAAGCTGTGAGGCCAGCTGTTGAGTAGGCAGGTGGAAAAGCTCCATGGATACTTTACTCTTGTGAGTCTAGGAAAGGCCATTAGTGCTCATAGGGTTGTTTTAGAGAACTCAGAGAGCAGTATTAGTCAACGTTGTAGGAAACCCAAATAAGTCGGCAGTTCCCCACAGGGGCGCAATAAAAAGTCTTCCTGGCCCTTAGGTGGACCAGTCCGGGGGTAGGATGCACAGAGTACCCTTCAAAGAAGCTTATATGACAACAATAGTGATTCAGTAAGAGTTTTTTGCTACCTTTTAGTCAATAAAAATTTAAAGGCATTATCTTTTGTCTAATTTCCATTTCAGCTCAACTGTGTACTTCCCGAGGGAGGTAAGTCTTAGCAGATTTTTTTCTAAGGAAAGAATATGAATTGGTGAGCTGGGCATAGTGGCACATGCCTATAGCCCCAACTACTCGTGAGGCTAAGACCAGAGGATTGGTTGAGCCTAGGAGTTTGAGTCAACCTGGGCAACATAGCAAGACCCCATCTCAAATGAATGAATGAATGAATGAGTAATATTTATAAAAAGAATATGAAGTGGTGAAGCTATAGGGTAAGCTTGGGAAAGTTAAATATATAATTCAAAAGGAGTGACATAGAAGAATAAGTAGATTTTCTTGGCTTTGAGGAAAATTAACAAGAAACAAAGTTTGTGCGATAGACTTCTAAGTACACAATTGATGGCATTTCTGTAACCACTGCTTAGATATACATGTGCACTGTTGTCTTTAAGGAGTAGTTGATTAGTGTCTTGTGGTACATCTTGTAGAACAACAAGCTAGGCAGCTGGTCCATTTCTGATCTGCTCGCATATAGATGAGCGATTAAACCTTGATGACGGCAACCCAAGAGGTGAATTGCGCGAGGATTCACAGAGGTTATGGTGTGGTGCACCATCACTGTGATCTGCTTTCACTCCCTTTTCTAGAACTGGTAATGTCGTCCTCTTTAATTATCTCTCCTTATTCTGGTCTTCACTGAGACTGATGACGTATGTTTCAGGCTTTGAGATACTTTTCGTGATAATTTTAAGTCTCTCTGTAGGTAAACAGATTTTCTTTTTTTGAAACAGGGTCTTGTTCTATTGCCCAGGCTGGAATGTGGTAAAGTGATCATGGCTCCCTGCAGCCTCGTACTCCTCGACTTGAGCGATCCTCTTGCCTCATCCTCCCATGTAGCTGGGACTACGATGAGCACCATCATGTTCAGCTAACTTTTTATGTTTTTTTGGAGAAGGGGTCTTGCCATGTTGCCCAGGCTGGTCTCAAACTTCTGGCCTCCAATGATTCTCCCACCTTGGCCTCCCAATGTACTGGGATTACAGATATGAGCCACTGTTCCTGGCCAAAAAGCTATGTTTTTAGCTTTGATTCTTGCCACATTCCATCAGTGATCCTTCGATGTTTCTAAAGCAACGTATCCCTTAGCAGTGCAGTAAAAGCAGAAGGAAAATATTACTTAGGAAATCTGGTATGGGGAGTAATCACAAAACTTACTTTCAGACTGAATGGAAATGATTCTTGGAGTGTGTTCTGCTGAAGTTCATCCGTGCTCCATTTTTCATCATTTGGCATGAACTACAGAGTTGTGTATAGGGATTTTCATTTTATTTGGATTTGAAGTTCATTTACTATACAACAGTCATACAAATGAGTTTGGAAGCTCTGATTACTAAGTGATTGGCCCAAAGATTATCATAGGATAGATTAATACCCCAAGATTCATTGTAGTTTTCCACAATGAAGAAAAGAGTAGCTTGGGTATTGCTAAAGAGAAATTTGATTCAAAAGTCAGTTTTTGTTTGTTTGAATGGAAGACTTATGTAGGGTCTTTTTTTTAATGGCAATTAAAGTTGACTGGGAATTACCGGGAGGATAGTGAATAGTTCCAGATGAAATAAAACTTGACTAGTATCACAGAAACCAAGAGAGAAAGGCCAGAAAATGTGGATACCTGGGCCATTGGCGATGGGATTCACTCACCATGATCTAATATTTTGGAGTGTAGGTGCTAGTCAAGGAGAGAACTAATTCTGTGTCTGTGTTGCTTTTGGAAAGCAGATGGCATCTTTTTAAAAATATCCTTGAAATTCAAGCTCCCTGGATTGCTCGTTTCATTTTCATGTTGGCATTCAAAGGGGGTAACCACCAGGATCTGAGATGTGGCATGAATGGCAGTTTTTGTGGATTTTGTTGTAGTATTTTTGTCATGAATGTGGACAGTAGTCTTCCAAGAGAGACTTAATGCAGGACTCTGAGAATCTTGTGTAATTCAAGACTGTAGAAACCACAACATGGTATAAAAAGAAAAACCCCCAAAATGTAGTAATTTGAATAAAAAGAAACCTAAAATAGGATGGTATGAGAAGTGTTTAGGGAATGGTGAATTAAAACTAAGACGACCCTCCAGCAGTACAAGGCCTTCAGCAATGCATTCTCTTCAGTTTATTTTTTCCTGAAATCAACCATCTTCCCTTTCTTGCCTTTGGAGGTACCGTCTCATCATTTTTTCCCCCTTTATCTTTCTATTCAGAAAGTTACTGTACATTCTTTGTTGTAAAAGCATTTAAAGGAAGATGATGATATAAATGTTCCCAAATGAGTTTTCCCTTCTGGATGATCACAAGAGTATGATACCATTTTGTAAGAATAACAAATACACGCCCATTAACGCTCTGGCAGACCACTTGTTAGCCTCTGGCAGACCACTTGTTAGCTAATATTTGTACCTGATTCCTTCCATTGGAAGGTGTTTTATATTTGTAGCCTTGTCACTTTGAGCTGATTTTGTGCTTATGATTAGCCCCTTTTGGATTTTTATTCCTGATTTACAATGAAATATGTATTCGGCTGGTGCAAAAGCAATTACAGGTTTTGTCATTTTAAAAGTAACAGCAAAAACTGCAATTACATTTGCACCAACCTATAGTTCTACTGACTTTACAGTAGACCAGGAGCCAGCAAACTAGCGCCAAATCCAGCTGCCACCTGTTTCTGTAAAACTCATTGGAACAACCATTTCTTTATGTATTGTCTGGCTGCTTTTGAGTTACAATGGCAGAGTTGAGTTGTTGCAATAGAGACCATATACATGGTCCACAAAGCCCAAGATATTTGCAATCTGACCCTATTAGAAAGTTTGCCGACGCTTCACTGGTTAAAACTTTTAGTGCAATGAGTAAATTACACAGATGCTTCACTAGTGTTACCTGTAGTAGGTAAAGCTTCTGTTTAGATAAAGATTTGCTTTTTTTTTTTTTTTTTTTTTGCGTTTTTATGTTCTGATGGCATTTTAGATAGTAATATCTCAGGAGGAATGAGCTATCTGTCTGTTAAGTATCAGTGCAATAAGATATCAATGATAACTTCCCAAAGAATTCTGGCCAGAGATTCCAAGTGAGGATGCCACCCTTGAATGGCGATAGAGCATATTTACAGTCACTAAGGGCAAGGTTTTGAATACCTAAATTAATAAACCAAACTCATATCTCCATTTTTCTGGAAAATAATGATTGACAGTTGTTGGAACAAAATGAACCTTAGGGTGCCTAGTGCTTCTGTAATGAGCAAGGGTTATGTTATTGCAGGACAACGCTCAGCCTCTGTACTGCCATTTTAGTTCTCTCTGACTTGCTTTTTGGACAAGCGGAATGCAGTGCCCGTGTAATCCAGTAACCAGGGGTCTTGGCTAAAGTAATGAAATACCTTAATTTTTCTGTAGTTTATGATGGAACGTAATGCCACCTGGCAACCTTTGTTGTTCATGTCTGTACTGATGGCTCTGTCATGATTTCCAAACCGCATTCATGAAACAGTCATTTAAGTTTCAAGAATGACAATGTGTAGCTTAATTATGTTATGGAACTCTTCCAAAGTTTTGGATTTGGGGAATTTTGGGTTTATTGAGGTACCTATAAAATTCTAGTTCTGTTCAAATTTTAGTATCTGAATCATCTACAACTTAGGATTCTTTGTGGGAAGAGAAAAGGTCTTTGGAACCTCAACTAGCTTTTATTTGATTTAAAGTTTGATAAGAAACAAAGCTGTCACTATAAGTAACAGTTGACCAGAATGGAGAAGGGGGCCAGAAAGAAATAGAGGAATATAGCAAAACAGGAAAGTATCAGAGATACAATGGATCATTTTTTTTCCCCTGGGATAGAGATCTTGGAAGTTGGTATAGAATGTCAATAAAACCGGCAGTCACCTGGGCTGTGTAGGGCACAATTCCATGGAGCTGTTTTTACATCCAGAATGGTGTAAATAGTGCCCCCTGTAGTTGTCCTCTCAAAATCTCTGTTACAGCAGCCAAATTTATTACCAAAATGCATTCCAAAGCAATTATGTTGTTGTTTTAGAGAGCTGAATTTTATTGGTCTGCTCTGCTCGTTAAAAACCAATAGTTAAGAATTGGAGTTGTCTATATAGTCATATTCCTGCCCACAGCTAGTTAGGTGGTGTAGCTCGATATAGAACCCAACTTGATTTCTAAGTTTAGCTTCACATCATGAGCTGGCAGTGAACCCTACAAGTGTTGGTTTTCATGGAAGCAGCATAGAAAACCTCAGCAATTCCTGCATCTCTGCTGAAATGCACATATGTGAATCTGCTGCTCTGAGGATGACAAAGGTCTAGGGTTAGGTTTCACAATGATTCTTTCACAAGATTGACCTTAGCATTCTGCTTATTTGGTTCCAAGTCTTCTGGTGACAGGCAAAGACAGCACTTTGGACTGCAGACAGCTTTGGTGGCAAGTTTTCAAGCTTTTTTCTTGCAATATCTTTTCAACAAGGAATTGTTTGGTGTCTAATAAAAGTACATAATTCAATTTTTTAAGAAAGCAAATCATATCCTTCCTAGCGTCATCTGAAAATGGATAGAAGAGGGTACTCGAGGGATTAAACATTTAGCCTTGCGTATGCATGCATGCATGCAAGTGGTTGCCCTCATATGTGCCCAGATTTCTACCAGCTGTGCACTTGTTCATCTTTTGCAGAGCAGGGTGGGGTTGAGGGTTTTCCTCTGATGCAGAGACATTCCAGATGGACAAGAGTGTAAATGCCAGGTTGCATTTTTAGGGGCTTACTAATGGAGCCACAGCAGATTAAGAGGTTAAAAAAAAAGTATGACTGCATGTATTTGTAGGGAAGTGTGGACCGGACACTGTTGGATTTGCTATCTGTGAGATCCTCTTGTGTTGACATTTTATAAAGTAATTGGGTATTTTCAACTCTCTCCGAGGAGTAAGAAGGAGATTCTTAATGCCAGCTTTTGTCAAAATAATATTTCAAGGGACATTTTAGTAAAGCCACTTATTGAATTGTAGTTTTAAAATTAATTTTTAATCTTGCAATAAGACAAAAAAAACAAACATAATGAAAAAAATTTAATTTGTGCACATAAATTAAATGACTCATTTGGATGGTGAACTTATTCTGTATGCATTACTCTTTTTTTTTTTTCTGAGACAAGGTCTCAGCCTGGCGTGCAGTAAGACAATCATGGTTTACTGTAGCCTCAACCTCCTGGGCTTAAGTGATCCTCCAGTCCCAGCCCCTCAAGTAGCTGGGACTACAGGCATGCACCACCACACCTGGCTGTTTTGTACTTTAAAAAATAGAGATGGGGTTTCGCCACGTTGGCCAGGCTGGTCTCAAACGCCTGAGCTCAAGTGGTCTGCCTGCCTTGGACTCCCAAAATGTTGGGATTACAGATGTGAGCCACAGCACCCAGCACATAACTCTTCTTTCTCAGCTAAGCCTATGTACAAGTTCCAACAGAGTGCTAGGAGACAAAACATTTCAGTGCATTTTCATGGCTTTGCTTTTCATGGCATATTTGCATTTTATTGTGACTTCTGATTCTCTTGTGTTTTCTCGGCTATAAAGAAACTACGTAGTTTTAAATTATATCAGAAAAGGGTGTTTATTTGTCTTTGTATGAATTTTGAAAAAGTTTCTGTTGTTTACCATTCATTTAAAAAATACATCTGAAAATGTATATCTGCTTTAATCATAAAAGCTTTTCTCTGCTCACATGATCTTCATTCAGCTTTAGTGAGAAAATAAATTTGGGCACATACCAACTTTTACTATACGATAGGAAGTGCTACAGAATTGTGGAATGTGACTTGCTTCAGCAGCTGTTTGGTGGCTAATGGTTCAGGGCATTTGTCAGCTGCCATGGTTCTGCCATGGTTCATTGGGGCTGTGTCAAAATCCTTGAAAACTTCAGGCTCAAGAACCCAGAACTTATTTGTCTGTTTATTAAGTGCTGGTACTATATTTAGAAGTTTATTTGCTGCAAACCTCTGTAAACGTTTTCTCTAGACTAAATGTTTTCCTTTGTAGAAAGAATTTTTCAATTTTCTATCATGGCATTATAAAAATCTAGTAACCATATCTCACATTTATATAAGTAAGCATTTGAAATTGTCTTTCAAAGCCACGTGGGTGCCTAGTGAATATGACTTGCTAGTTGTGACTTTTATTTGTGTTTTGAGCCTTGTGTAATCCCTTACACCAGCCCCGGACACAGGCAGTTTTGGATATTAGAGCTGACTCTTTCATTATCCCCCATTGGGCCTCTTTGAGTCATACTCTGGACACAAGTAGAAGTGAATGTATGATTACACAACCACTTATTCCACAGTTACTGGGCAAAATAATTTGTAATGTCCAATGAGCATCTTTGCTAAAGGAATTTACAAGAAGATCTTGAAAGACAATCCCCGTATCTGTCTGTAGAGCATCATCACAAATTTCACTTCTTTGGACATTTTAGGAAGGGTAGATGGGGTGTGTCCTGTCTGGCTAATTTGGAGGTTATTTCCATTTGCATCCAATCATTTAACCTCATCCCTTCACTGACACCTTTTTTTAAAAACTCCCTGCAAACATGATGGCTTTTATGTTTCATTTCCACATTTCTAGCAGTATATACTTTAGGCACATAGGGATATCTTAGAAAATTGTGTGTCATCATAGCCTCTTGGAAACCAAGAAGGGGATCAAAGTAATTGATTCATTATAATTATTTCTGTATTAGATCGAAGTTTAACCCTCTAATAAGAGGAGAATTTCCACCCAAGTCTAAATATTTATATGTAGGCATTCAAATTTTGCATATTCCTGATATTCAGCTGTATATTGGGAAAGTATTTAGGCTAAAAGGTAATATAACATTCTGCCTAATGTTTTAGAAAATAAAGGTATTTGTTTTTCATTTATGGTGTTTTTATGATTTTAGACATACTCATCACGTGTTGGGTCATGGTGGTGATCATGGTAGTAGACTAATGACATAGCTGGTGTTCTAGAAATGTAAAATATTATTTTTATCTCATTCTTCAAGTATTATTTAAAATTGTTTGTGTGATAATAATTTATATAACAGTAATCTACCAACATCATAAAGTAAAAATACAACGACCTTCGTACATGAGTCCTGAAATGTGAAGAATCGTTTTCTGAATTCACATGGAATCTGTGAATAATTAGGGGAAGAAGCTCTCTCTCCACTTTTCAATCCATTTTTTTCTCTCTCTGCCTTTCTCATTTTCTTTTCCTTCAAAATCAGAGAAGGAAAGAATTCTTTTGACATACAAATGTTTTGGCAAATTGTAAATTATGGATATGTTAGTATCTTTCTTATTGACTACAAACCATATTAGAAATTTAGGGCTAAAAACACAAATATGATATTCTTAAATAAAACATTTTGTTGTTAATTTTTAAATCTTTTCTACTCTAAAACATATTTCTTTTGCTTATGCCTATGTATCTTTTGTCTAATAGTTTATCAGAATGCTTTGTGAATAGCAAAGTTCAAGGGAAAAGGCTTTTTGAGGGAGAATTTTAATGCAGTATTTCTCAAAATGTATTTGAAAGATGTTAGAGTAGTTAGTACAGACAACAAATGAAAACTACGTATTTTCTGGTTATAAGTGTAGGAAACGCATGGTTAAACAAAATGTCAAAGCTCTAATATGAGATGAGAGACGTCAGGACAGAGATATGTCCTAAATGTCTTTGGACACAAGACACTTACTTCTTTCCTTGGCTCACTGCAACCTCCACCTTTCGGGTTCAAGCGATTCTCCTGCCTCAGCCTCCTGAGTAGCTGGGACTACAGGCACACCCCACCATGCCTGGCTAATTTTTGTATTTTTTAGTAGAGACTGGTTTTTGTCATGTTGGCCAGGCTGGTCTCGAACTCCTCACCTCAGGTGATCTGCCCACCTCAGCCTCCCAAAGTGCCAGGATGACAGCCGTGAGCCACTGTGCCACGGCCTCACAAGACTCTGTTTCTCATGGAGCTCATGTTCTGTAGAACATGTTTAGGAGCTGCTGGCCTACTGAATGTCCAGGACCAGGACTCCAGGAGAGTTCAAACCATACCATCCTCTAGTAGTGAAAGCTTCTTGCTGTGTATATTATAGGTACCTTCAGATGTTGTATGACTTGCAGTCGTTGTCATAAATTATCAATTGCAGTAGTTTATAAACAGTCAAGTATATCTGTGCTTCTTATGCACGAACTTTGTCATTGGAAGCAAGCACACAAGCAGTTAGGCCTCTCTTTGGCTATATACGGCCTGTTAGGGAAAGCAGCCATTGTATTTATTTATTTATTTATTTGTTTATTTATGAGACGGAGTCTCGCTCTGTCACCCAGGCTGGAGTGCAGTGGCATGATCTCGGCTCACTGCAGCCTCCACCTTCCGGGTTCACGTGATTCTCCTGCCTCAGCTTCCCGAGTAGCTGGGACCACAGTTAATTTTTGTATTTTTAGTAGAGACAGGGTTTCATCATGTTGGCCAGGATGGTCTTTATATCTTGACTTCGTGATCCACCCACCTCGGCCTCCCAGAGTTCTGGGATTACAGGCGTGAGCCACCGCTGCCTGCCCGAGCCATTGTATTTTAAAGGAGACAATTCTGTTCTTGCTTATAACCTATCCCAGTTGTGGATTGAATCCCTGAGCCTTAGATCATGTTGCTATTTTTCTGCATCAGTAAGCATATTGTAGTTGATCAATAAGTCATCTGATTTAAAAAACCATGTGTCCTACTTGTCTTCTATAGGGAAAATATGTTTGTTTGTTTTCTTTTCTTCATCCTCATTAAACCTTGGGCATGTATTAACACCAGAGCCAATTCTTTGAATATCAAGACTTTGACTTGTAGTGGCAGGGCTCATGATTACCTATAATCCTTGGAGATTTTTGAGAGGTGGTGATTCACTGACTCGGGATGTTTCACCACCTTCAAAGGAGCATATACGTTTTGATTCAGTGAGGTCAGCGATACCAGATTTTAGCAACAGAACTTCCTCAGTCAGATGAGTTGGTGATTCACCTTGGCTTGTACCTTAGACATGTGTGTATAAGATAAATATTTTCTTAATGATAATTCAGGGCACCCAAATCTTGTATCTGCCTGAACTTATTAGCCTTCTTACCATTGATACTAATTTGCTGCTTCTGATGGAAGTTGGCCTCTATTATGTTAAAACTTACATCCTTCTCAGGATGAAGTATTTCCCTTTATAAGGATGATTGAAAGTGAGTGCAGAAAGTCTGTGAATGGGCATTGTGTTTTGAAAACTTTCTGCCAACTGCTTATCTCTTGAATATGTTACAAACTAGAATTTTAAAGACGTGGCTCATCCTTGTTTCTCTCCCACATACATGTATGTTTTTGGGAGGAGGCGCTCCATGCTCTTAAGCTTAGCTTTCTGTTGGGTTAGCATTTTAATGCTTGAAGGCAGTAATTTTTAAAGTGGTTATCGGTATGGGGCCACCCAGTTTTTGAAGCCTGAGTGTCAGTAATGAGCTGAGCAGTATTTGTGGGTGGCACTAGTTGAAAGAGGAAAGCTACTGAGGGAAAGGAATAAAAAGTTGTGGGGAGGGGAAGGAGGGGATGAAGACACAGAGGTCCCCCAATAATTGAACCTAGTTTCATCCAGCTTCAGAGCACCCAAGTTTAACTTGAAAAAGCTTTTTGGATTATTTTGATTTGTTAAACCAGTTGTATTCTATGCTCTATAATAAGGAACATATATATTTTAGATTTTTGTGTAGACAGATAATTAACACACTTAATTATAGCTCTCAGTTTGAGCCATTCAGATGAGTTGCTGCCAACTAGAATGATGTGCATAAACTTAGCTCTGTTTATATGTAAACTGTACAATATTTTAACGTTAACGTCATTGTTTTCCCCTTCTCAAAGTACAGCATGTTTTGATCTACAGAGGGAATATTTTTAAAAAGTGGATGTCTAAGAATGTAAACACTGGGAGGCGAGATGCAGCTGTTTATGATTTAGTTTTTAATCTTCTGTTCTTTCGTGGCTTCTAATGTCAAAGGACTTTTATTTACCTATTACAGCATATGGCTTATGACTTTATAAGTATGCCTTTTCTGGTTTTTATTTTGGCTTTCTAAAAAAGGACGGAAGGACTGAAGGAAAGTTGTTGAATAAAAATATCCCCATGCCTACCAGGTCATGCAGTGTGGCAGGAGAGCTAAAAGGGTTTCTATTTTATGGGATCAATAAATGTCAGGCCTCACACTTTACCTTTTGGCTGTTTGTGTTTGTCAAAATCTATTAGTCACACCCAGTTTGTTGTGTCTACCACTGTCTAGATTCTTCTGGAAATGAGATTTCATATTTAGTGTTTTTATAGGAGGACATATAATAAGAGATAAAAAACGTGCTTTTATAATGACAATCTCTTTTGCAAGCTGTTGTCTAGAAGTGAAGGTATTTCTGATATCCAAGTGCCTATTAAGTGAAATGTTGTTTTAACTGATTTAGTTAAATTTAACAGAATGGCATTTCAGTATGTAATTTCTCATTACCTTTGTAAACACAAAGCTTACCCTGTTTCCTTTTATAAAAATAACTTTGTATATTCCAGTGAACTCTATTTAGATGAAAGGTTTGACAGTACTTCCACCCATGCTTTTTATACCATTGTCTATAAATTTTTGGTTAATAGCATGAATTTTGAATCCTAATTGCCCTTTTACTAGTTTGAGATCTTGAGGAATTTATTTATTCATCTTTTCTAAACCTCAGTTTTCTTGTGTTTAAAACAGGAATGATAATGCAGTCTCAGGATCATGGCTGGAATGAAATGAAATAATGCATATTAACGCTGTTCACGTAGTGCCTGACATGTAATAAATGATGGCTATATTGTTTTTGGCAATTCTAAATTACTGTGTATGTGTTTGTGGGTTGGGTTAGTTTACATACCCCGCCCCACTCCAGGAATGGTTTACTAAAATATACTGGGAGGGAGGAGGATACTAGTGTAATTTGAGAACAGTTATCATCAATATTAAAATTGCTTTATTTTCTTGGTAGAGAGATTTAATTTGTGGCATTAAAAGATAGGCTGAGGCCAAGGGTGGTGGCTCGTGCCTGTAATCTTGGCACTTTTGGAAGAGGATCACTTGAGCCCAGGAGTTTGAGACCAGCCTAGGCAACATGCTGAGACTCCATCCTTACAAAAAAATAAAAATAGGCAGGCATGGTGGCATGTGCTTGTAGTCCCAGCTACTCAGGAGGCTGAGGTGGGAGGACTGCTTGAGCCCAGGAGGTTTAGGCTGCAGTGAGCCATGATCACACCACTGCATTCCAGCCTGGGTGACAGAGCAAGATCCTGTCTTAATCAATCAGTCAATCAATCAATCAATCAGTGCTGAGTTTTAAAAACATATTATCAAAAGAAAATAACACTTTCAAAAGGTTAACAAACCCCTTTAAACACGGCCAACTATGAGGATCTCGTCACAAAGACTTCAGTGTCCATTATCTTTGATTTGGCTGAAATTACTTATTCTTAATCAAGTCATATGAATCTTAGACTATATGTATCAGTACCTATGATTTTCTTTTTT
>NW_012116599.1:6183933-6187271 GCF_000951035.1 Colobus angolensis palliatus | reverse complement strand
CTTAAACTGTTTAGTAAAGGGTTGTAATCAAATGTAAGTGTATTCACAGTCTCAGAAAATTACGTTTCATGGCATATTTGGAGTATGGTATGATTCTACTCTGCCTAGACACAATTTTACCTTTCAGCTAATGAAGTGTAATAATGCAGGTTACAAAAGTTTAGGGTGCTTCTGAATTGCCCTTTTAGTTAAGGACAATCCATTTTAAATAATGAGTCAATGATTAAAATTATAAGTTTAAAGCAAAATAGGAAGTACCTTTATACCCAGTGATAAAACAGTGGTAATTTGGTAATATTCCTTATTGAAGGCCTGTGATATCACATGATTCATGTAATTGTCTGGGTTTTCATGGCGTGATTTTTTTGAGGTTCTTTTCTCTGCAAACAGATAGAACTGCAAAGAGGCAGAGCTTCAGTGTCAAGTCCCTTCCATCCCTTTTCAGTTCCTCTTTCTGCCACCCCTTCGGGGCCATTTTGGTTTCTGCTGGCTTCTTGCTACTAGATAGAATGAATTGATGGTCCTGTCATTTCTTAGTTGCTAGGATCTGTGCCACGTGCTTTACCGTCACCATCTCATTTAATCCTCACAACAGTGAGTTAGGTAATTTTATCACTGTTTTACCATGAAACCACAACTCAGTGAGGCTGATCAAGTGCCCGAGGTCACACGTCAGTAAGTGGAGCTGGGGTCTTCCTGCTGTCCAGGGGTCACATGGGTCCAGCAGTGAGTACCTCACAGGTAGGATTATATACTGGATACCGTTGTAAAGGTTATATATTACATTCTCATTGTATCCCATATCCCTTGGCAAAATGTATTCTCACTCTGTTCAACTGGTTAGGGAGACAACTTGTGTGAATTACACGATATGTGAATTGCACTGCCCAGCAGTGGTTTGGAAATTAGCTCTTGGGAAGTATCTCTGGCCACCTCATCATTTCCTAAAGCCTTTGGTAGCCTATGCTTGCAGACCAGTGGTAAAGCTTCACCTTGGGGTTAGAGACCGGAGTTAGGCCTGGTGAATGAAATTGCCATGTAATAATTAAGGCCTGTTGACTGCCATAAAACTTCATTGACTGGAAAAGAGAACCTTGTGGCTGACTTCCTAATAAGTAGGGCTGTCGTGTGTGCTGTTGATTCAGGGCCTGTTTGTCTTCCTATAGAAATCGGGGACCAGTTTGCTACTGTCTGCTGGCCTCAGTGGAAGTTATTAGCACACACGAACCATCCTTTCTTTTTTATTTTTTAGTCTTTTCTAAATTTTGGTACCTTTGAGTCATTATGCCTCTGTGCTCCCCCTGATAATACAAAATGTGCTGCTTCGGGATCTTTCTCTGCAAGCATCTACGGTTCTGGGAATGAGCTACCTGCACAAGGAGTCCTTCTTGTTCTTAAGAAAGATTCTGAGGATGAATTAATATTCAGCAGAACATGGGAGCGAGCATGTCTTAATATCAGTACTTTTGATATTTCAAAGTTGAAGGTGTCATAGACCATGAGAGTCATTTACCTGTTATGTCAGTTCTACTCATTTATTTGGGATGAGATCTGAGTTGGCAGTTTGGTGACTTTTTATACCTGCAATCCTCTCAAGCAGTAAAGATGTGGAGTTGGGAACTAGCCTCCAATTTGTGCCTTGTGGTTTATTTGGTAAAACGTGGCTGTAGGGCAGGGCGATGTATTTCACTGAATTTGGGGAATACCTCTTTCTCTTTCTTTCTTTTTTTTTTTTTTTTTGAGACGGAGTCATGCGCTGTCGCCCAGGCTGAAGTGCAGTGGCTGGATTTCAGCTCACTGCAAGCTCCACCTCCTGGGTTCTCGCCATTCTCCTGCCTCAGCCTCCCAAGTAGCTGGGACTACAGGTGCCCGCCACCACGCCCGGCTAGTTTTTTGTATTTTTTTAGTAGAAACGGGGTTTCACCGTGTTAGCCAGGATGGTCTCGATCTCCTGACCTCGTGATCCTCCCGTCTCAGCCTCCCAAAGTGCTGGGATTACAGGCTTGAGCCACCGCGCCCGGCCGGGAATGCCTGTTTCTTTTTGGTTCTGTCACTTTTGAGCTAACGTACGTGGCCCTACCTCAGTTCCTCCTAACTGAGCCTCTCTGGTGTCAGAGTCACCCGCATTGATTTTGTAAAGAGATAGAAATGTATTGGGTCACAGTTTCGATCCCTCTTCCCTCCCCCGTGCATCTGCCTCTGTCACTCGGCCTTCCTTTCTCCTTAGCCTGAACACTAAGCAGGGTTTTTAAACAAAATACCCGTGTGGAGTCTTTTAAGGAATTCTAACTACTGTAGTTTCCGCCAATGTCCTCTTTGCAGTCATCCAAATCTGTATTGTTCAAGAGCCCTGGGGGCAGAAGTTTCTCATTCTTCTCTAGTTAACTCTTACAAAACCTTATCCACCTGGAAAATTTCCTTCATGTTTTAATTCAAAACTTTTTCTGCAGTCGAAGCCCATTCAACCTATAGACATGGCTTGTAGCCTCCTTATTGGCCCTCAACTAAGCCCTCTTAGTATTCGTTTACAGTAATTAAATAGTAGGTTTCCTGCTTCCTTTTTGGTTCTTTACTACTTTGCCACTGAGAGTGTGGTCCTCAGACCCCCAGCCTTGGGGTTACTTGTAAGCTGGTTAGAAAGGCAGAATCTTAGATCCCACCCCAAATGTAATGAGGCAGAGTCTGCATTTTTAACAAAACCCCCAGGAGATCCTAAGCACATTTAAGTTAGAGAAGTGCTACTTTATTCCATATCCTTATAATCTGGATATTTTCTCTGTGCTTTTCTTTAGTATGGCTTAACAGTGGACACTAAAGCTAGACATGGTCCTATATTGATGACTTGGACATTACCAAATATAGTGGAAATGTTTTTGCAAGTATTTATGTGCCTCAACTTCCTGTTAATTTAATACCCATGATATTAAAACATTTTGAACTAAATTTGATGTGTATTCTTCCTTTACAATACATTTGTAGTCACTGACGACATTTTTGGGTCTTTTTTACTGCTATATGTTTACCCCCCTCACCTGTGGAAGTCTCCATTTTTTAATTTAGTGATTTGGCAGCTAAGAATCTTCTTTGGCGCTTATATTGAATATCACCTTGTTTTCTGTCTTTTGTTAGGATCTTTCTGTTTCTCTAAATAGTTATGCTGTTAAGATTTCACTGATTTGGGAGTGAGGAGACCCCTTAGTCTCACCCCAGTGCTACTACTAACAAGTTGCATGAACTCAGACAACTCATTTAATGATTCTAAGTCAGCAATACCATACAATCAAGGAAACCCTCATAATACCAGGCCTGGGACTTTTTGATTGCTCTGTCCATATTAA